>NC_079433.1:18494857-18629857 GCF_026213295.1 Gadus chalcogrammus | reverse complement strand
AGACAGAGAGAGGGAGATGGAGAGGGAGAGTGAGCAAATGAGAAAAGGCTCTCTTAAGGCTCACACATGAATCATTAAGAGCTCCTCCACACACACACACACACACACACACACACACACACACACACACACACACACACACACACACACACACACACACACACACCACACACACACACACACACACACACACACACACACACTCCTGAGCTGCTACACAAATAAATGTTTACTTACACAACAAATGCATATTTGCCACCTCAAAGAAAGGCTTAGCTGGTGGATCTTATAGTAGCTGCGCCTGTGTCTGAGCGTGCGTGTGTCAATCTCTCTGTGGGAGGACAAGTCTCAACATGTTCTGGCTGCACTGCTGCTGTAAATATCGTACATCAATGTGATGCATCCAACAAACCGCAGTATAATGTGAGTGTGTGTCGGCAACATAAAGAGCTATGCTTAGCGGGCGAAACATATGCTACGCTTATGCGATATCGGGCTGGTTTTCTTTTTTAACGGCATGCTTTAAGCACTGGGTTGTGTGTGTGTGTGTGTGTGTGTGTTTGTGTTTGAAAGCTTTTCTTAGAAACAACAGCTGCGGAGCTTATCATTCGATCCACCGACAGCTATATTCCCAGCATGCCACACTGAGACCCCTGATTTTAGCACCGAGACCAAACACACACACAGACAGACACACACACAGACACACACACGCATGCTCACACACCCAAACACTCACTCACGCACACGCGCAGCGTGTTAAATAGGAAGTGGCATTCCATCCTATTCAACGAGGGAGCAACTGCATTCAGTGGGATTTTTTTTTCTCCTTGGTAAGTAGCGAGGTTCCCGAGGGGGACGTTTATTCCTGTAACACGGAGGACAACGGGAACCAACTGCTACCGTGGCGCGGAGGTACAAAAGAAGAGAAGGCCATTTCCCGAAACACTGGAGATAACGGTTATTTAAAGAGATGTCTCCTTCCAGGGCTGCGCTTATCCACAGCCACCAGGTGGATTTGGTGACTCTAGCCTGTACCCAGTAAATATGCCTATGTGCAGGAATTTTAAATGATTTGTTAAACTCAATAGAAAAAGGCAACTAAACATATTTGAAGGGAAAAAAATGATATAACAGCAACCCGGAAATTTCCCCAGGGACGAGGTATAGTCCCGTATATCCCCATACATTCAGTAATTAGGGAGAGAGGAGCGAGCAGCACACCATTATGAAGTGCGTCCCCAGGGGGAGCGTGGGTCGAACAGGGGTCCGCTCACCATTGCCTAAGCCACCTCGCAATCCCTTCTGGACAGGGGAAAGAATATGACCAAATCAATCAATCCGGGGAATGGGGAACAGTGTTGTGCTGCACTGCAGTTGCATACTGGTGCATCTTCAGCAAAACGAGAGAAAACCAGAAGATGGGGCGGGGGGGGGGGGGGGGAATTTGGTTAGGGATGAGGAATCTGGAGAGGATTACCAGTGGAACTAGGGTGAAAGAGAGGAGAGAGAGAAATATATCAAGTAATATATATAGAGAGAGAGGGAGGAAAATAGAAAGAAAGAGATGGTAAGATGGAAGATACAGATGGAGAAAGAAGTACAGAAAATAGAGAGTAAGGAGAGAGAAACGGAGAGAAAGAAAACGGAGAGAGAAAGCAAAACACAAAAAAAAGAGAAATGGCAAGGTAAGGAAATCATCACAGTGATCGAGAGCCTTGCGGCTGTTCGGGAGGGGGGGGGGGTTCTGAGCCTGCCTCCCGCTCTATGCCCAGTCCGTGGAGTGTGGCGGCGGTGGGCTGTGGGGTTTTTAAGCTGAGCACTGCAGAAGTGCGAGGCTAGGGCCTCGGGCTATAGGGGCACCCGGCCCCCCGAGGGGGGCAGGTGTGACACGATCATTAGCGTGTGACGGATGGCTCGGGAGGCGGTGGAGGAAGAGGAGAGCACAGCCACCGCTACAGCGATACGTCGCAACATCCCCATCCATCTGCTCTCCCCTAGGCCCCCTGAATCCCCGGCGCCATGGAAACACTCCAGGAGTGCTGCTTTGGCCAAGGGCTGCCAGGCACTGGGTGGCATGCGTGTCGGCTGTGAGTGAGGAGCTGCCCCCCCCCCCTCCTCATCCACATCCGACACACGCATGACCCCCAGCTGACACACATGCAACCCGTGGCCCAGTGGGAGACATCTTAGCAGCCGTAGATCGACGTCGGAGGCTTGTGAGGATACATTAAAAATCTTTGTGTGTATAACATGATCTGTGTGTCCGCCATTGCTGGTTAGCTGTTGAAACAATTTGTGGAAAACCCAGGGTAACACACGCAGACTGAAGCCAGGTGTGAGGGGAGAGAGAGCGATTGTGAGAGATTGAGAGAGGGAGATAGAGAGAAAGAGAGAGCAGTGAAATATGGGCAATGTACAAGTCAATCTATTTTCTATCTGGATTTGTGTTAGCAAAGGGCAGCATCCAGCATCTCAGTCTCGTCTATCTATCTCTGGCCCAGCGGGGTTCAAACAGCCACAGATCTCTGTGTGGTGGGGTCAATATGCATTTGGACCCTGATCATCCTGGCCTGCTATCAATAGAAATGCTTTTGCATATGTTGCCTACTTGCCAACATCCCTGCAGATAAGCCCACAATGTTTTTCCCCAGGTTACCGATGGCACATAGACGGTTCACCATAGCGCAGAATTTATTCATGTGTTTGTCATTTGACTGTGCAAACAAATATATGTAGGCTACACATATTTGGGGGAACAAATATTAATAATGGCAGCCTCTTCTGTATACCTACACAAAGCAGATCTTGCTTGATATACAGGGTTAGAATACATATGGTTTTATGATTTCCTTAAAGCCCCTATGGTCATAATATCAACAGTGTCAGAGCCAGGGCTAATGACATTTCAAAGATAATATTAGATGTATAACTATTTTTTTACGATTTTTTTGTGTCTGCGTGGCCTTGTGTGTAATTCCCTAGGATGTTGATTGATTTAATTAAAATACCAAATTGCCAAGCCTGCCATATGGACCAATATTGCCATCAGTGTACTGAAGAGGCGCGTCAGAATCAGCACCAAAACTATCAGCCCGGTACCAGAATATACTAACTAATTATAAAAAATAAAAATAAAAAAGTCTCGCATGTCTTAACTCACACACAGGTAATAATATAAAACGGCACGGGGGGGGGGGGGGGATGAAAGACACTGCCGGCTAATCATATTAATTCGCTTTATACAGCATTGACATACAATGCGAAACAAAAGGATAGTGCATCATCGTAACATCCCCCAAAAATATCTAAAAGGGATGACTCGGACGATTCTTGTTTCCTCGTCAAATAAAATAAAATAAGTTGGCCCCATCACAGGCAGCTCCTCCGTCGACCAGAGAGCGCAGACCACCGGGCACACCTTAAACAGCAGAGGACAAGCAGGTATGTGCGCGTGTGGCTCTCCGTGTGTTTTTCCCTCCACCTGATTGCAGACGACGAGTGTTGTCGGTGAGAGCTCATAACCACTGTGTCGCATTACTGTGCCTGGACCGGGCTGTCACTCGGGCTATTTATACCGCAAACCTGGAGCCCATCTGCTAGCTGGGGTGGACGCCGCACTCGGTGACACTGCGCCCCGTACACGCACCTCACACTCTCACCAAAACACGAACAATGACCGAGGAGAGCGTCCACGTCCGAAGAACAAATTAGCTAGGCTAGGCGGGTAATTATCCAGAGAATAGGTCGACACTTAGTGTAAATATGATAGCGTCCGCGGCGTTGATGAAAACACTTTGATACACAGCCTCGCACGCATGAACCGCAGTAACTCCCAGTATCCCAGTATGATAATGGAAAGTAAAACCAGTGTCCAGCCAGTGGAGCCTCGTGTTTCTGCGTTAGCCCCCTGAGCCACTTAACGGTAACTTTACTGTGGGGACTTTCCATCAGACACCGATGGCAGGAAACGTTCAAAACAAATACACAGCTAAGATAAAAGCTTAATCGTCAACAAACAAAAGCAGCCCGTTGTGATTTTCGTTTACGTCGTCTCCATCCACGACGTGTCTTACCTCGAGAAGAGACCACCAAAGGACCGCCGATGAGCCTGTGTGTCCCGAGCACGTCCGTCCGTCCGTCCTGTCTTCTAGTCCGCCGCCGTGTGCTTCTGTCAGAGATGAGAAGCCACGCGCCCACACATAGGAATGCACGAGACCCAACCCCCCCACCCCCCCCCTCTCTCGCTCTCTTTCTCTCACTCTCTCTCTCTTTCTTCCCCCCCCCCCCCCCCCCCGTCGCTGCTCGCGCGGCTGGAGCACCTGCTGGCTCCTGGTTTTGGCGGTATGATTGGCATTGCGCACGCTCGCTGGCGACTCGGTGGCGCTTGCCATCCCCCGCTGCGCGTGCACATTGTAGTGTAGTGTAGTTATATGATGTCTTATTAGAAAGTACAGACACACACACACACACACACACACACACACACACACACACACACACACACACACACACACACACACACACACACACACACACACACACACACACACACACACACCACTGAGCGCTTGAGATCGGACTGGACCCTTGTGCGTGCTTGCGTGAGTGAGATTGTATGTGAGAGTGTGGCTGGTATACGGTTACATCAGCTCAATGGCTCGCGGTGACCTGACCTCCCACTGACTGAGATGGAGCGACGACGGGTCTTCAAAGCGCTAGCGGGAATTGGGAAATAGTCTATCTCTGGATGATGGTCGCCTTCTAAACGAACCTCCTCGCAGCACACACAGCGAATCAGAATCAAGAGAAAGGTCCATTTGTGTGGCGCGCGTTTGTGCAAAAGAATCTGAACGAGCGATGGTGTAATTTCTATAAGTAAGGTTCATAAATATTAACAATGGTCTTATGAATATTCAGGTCTGAATATTTAAACCATCATTCTTCAACCGGTGGCCGCGTGGCTAGAAAGCTGCAGACAGGATACGGATAAATAGACCCTCCTCGCCCCGGGGCTCAAGATCTAGATGAAAAAGATCGATCGTTTCTTTCTGTCACGTTATTTCCAGTTCGTTTCATCCAAGCCCGTGCAGTTATCAAGCCCATTTCAAGGCTTTATGCATATCGTTTTTTTGAATGATTATTGGGCTTAGGCCCTATAATCCCCTAACCCTACAACTGAAAACAACACGCGTAGCCTTAACTGCAGCATGCCAGCCGTATGCCCGGTCCTACGGCTAACATGCTATGTTAAGGCTACGACCGGTGCTACGACTACGGACGCGCTACGAGTAGGTGATGACTCGCGCTGCTTAAGAAACGACGGAGCGCTTTTATATGCGTGTGTGAGATGCTCCGCGGAGGCTCGACCAGGATCAACAGCGAATGTACGCCCCCCCCCCCCCCCCCCCCCCCCCCCCTCGCCTCCACGGAACTGCGTTTCTTGGCGTTGACAAACGCCTTCGAACGTGCGATCGGTTCGCGCTACAGGTGTGAGATAAGGCGTCTGATCAAGTGTGACACGGAGGCTCTGAGGGTTTGAGGTATAAACGGAAAGTTGAAAGGGTGAGTGTGAGGCCCTGTGATGCAGACAGGCCCCCGCTAATCTGCGGATGATCTCACCAGATGATGCACTGCGTTCGAGCGCCCCTTACCACCCGCAATCAGTCAACGGATCTTTTTAGTTTTCTCAATGTTTATCTTGGGTCTGGCTGAGGGGGGAAAACAATGAGCATCAGTATTTCTTTGCAGTAATACTCACCGATATGCCTGCTGCCATGCCAGTTGGACCATTACTTTTAAAACAGCAAGAATGCATAAACACAAACCTTTAAAGAACACCGGCCAATCTGTGTGTTTCAAAGATTAAATTCAAGATGTCAAAATGGAAACGTCAGTGTTTTTAGTTTTTGTGCTAAAGCCCTAAACCTATAAAGTAACGTATTATAAGTAAATGACCAAAGGTTATGCAACAGAAGACGGCTGACATGACTATAGACATCGTTTTGTGTTAAAAAAAAGAAATTGCCACGGAAATAATGTCTGCCTGGTCTGAGTGAAATAATACATACATGGCTTTCAGCGGAAGCCGGGGATTGAGTCATAACTAGGAACAAACACTGATGCAGCGAGCGCGTGGGCGAGAGAGTAGGCAATGTCCGGGGGTGCTTAACTACAATAGGATGAGTCGATGCTGAGCTCCAGCGGTGCGATAGGTTCCACGTGCACACGTCTTCTGATGCAATCGGTGTCGAGGAACGGATGTGTCCCCTCTCCTCTCGGTCTCTCTCCTTCTTATCTCTTTTCTCTCTGTTTTGTCTTAGTGGTTTTCATCATCTTTGTCTTGTTACACAAAGGAATCGTCCGAAATCGACGCAATCAGGTCCTTTAGAGATGGTTAGGGGCATTTTATTTATTTTGGAAGGGAGAGGAAATGCTCAGAAGGTCGTTTGATCACAAAACTGCAGAGAACGTGATGAATCAAATAAACTGCCAATTTAAATTCAAAAGTGTGTGTGCGTATATGTGTGTGTGCATGTGCGTGTGCGCGTGTGTTTGTAAGTGTGTGTGCATGTGCGAGAGGGCTTCTAACAAAACTGATAACTTAATTTCCCCCTGATCCCTTTTCACTCACTTTTGTTCTCTTACACTCATCTCTCTCCCTTCATCTGCTTCTCTGACACCCCTTTCTCTCCCACCATCCCTCCCGCTTCCACCTCTTATCTCTCTGCATCTCTCTTGTCCACCTCCCTCTCTCTCTCTCTCTCTCTCTCCCTCTCTCCCTCTCTCTCTCTCTCTCTCTCTCTCTCTCTCACTCCCTCCCTTCCCCACTTCCTCTCACGCTCTCCAACTCTTTCTCTCACTATATCTCTCCATCCACATCTCCCCCTCCCTCTTCCATCCTCTTCCCCCTCTGTCTCTCTCCTCCACCTCCTCCGTGTTCCAGTGCAGTTATCTCTTGTCGTTGACACGGGAGACTGGGAGACAGTTCTCTCAGCTGTGGGCGTCATGGCCATAAGCTGAGTCGCACTGCTATTTATATTTGTTCCTAATGAGGTGAGATTGCTCTCCACCATAGCAACGGTCTCTATGGATACCCACGTGCCTGGATACCGGATCCCATTCTGTTTTAAATGTGTCCTATCGTTGGTGGAGCTGCGATGCTGGCTATATACCTCCCGGTGTATCCTCGCCTAATTAATTCGGAATGATAGCCAAGTGACTCTCTCTTTCTTTCTCTCTCTCCCTTTCCATTTCCATCGTTCTCCCTATCTCTCCCTCTCCATCTCGCTGTCTCCATCCCTCCCTCTCTCCCTCTCCCTCGCTCCTAATATCTCTCTGAATGGAGGGCGGATGTGTTAATTGATCAGAAGGTCCTAAAAAGCCACTGGGGGTTTTCAATCTAAAGTGGGGATTTTTCTGCAGAAATTGTCTGATTGTTTCGAAACAGATTGTCTAGCAACGTGAATGCATGGTGGTTTTGATGAAATTCTCTTTAAAAACGAGTACATGAGTAGATCAGCCGACCGGAAACCTTTACAGATGCTGTAGTCACGATCTGATGCAAGACAAAACCCTGTCACACACACACACACACGCCCAGGCCATCTGACACATTTGTGGTCTGAGCAGCTGACTGTGCCATGACAATAACAAGGATGATGAGAATATATCCAATGTGTGGATTGCTTACACTTAAAAGTATTTGTTAGCAAGCACTCATTTACATTTACATTTAGGGCATTTAGCAGACGCTTTTATTCAAAGCGACTTACAATAAGTACATTTGTCATAAGAAGTGCATCAATATATCGCTGTCGGTACAGAAAGGTTGTTCATAGAAACAAGTGCAAGTACAACAATCGCTAGGCTAACCAATTCCCTGTGTTACAGCAATGATAGCAGCTACTGCAGTTGCTACACAGCACTCAACCCCCATTTGTTATAGTCACACATTATGATCCGAATTTTTTTATCAATGAGCAGTTTAGGGGATAGCCATCTTTGGGGATCGATCCGGTACCTTTCTACAAGGAGGCCCCTCGATATATAGATATAATAAAATAATACATATAAAGCTGTACAATTACTTGTCCATTGATGTGGTTTAAGCCGACCCCCCCCCCCCACCCCCCCACCCCCCCACCCCATCATTCGGTTCACGCAGGTGTTTCAAACCCACAGAAGGCACTTCCTGCCAAACGCAGCTGAGCAAGACCTGCACACAACAGCTACAGAAAACGTGCAGTGGTTGATTTACAGGAATACAAAGAGCAGCAAACCAGAACGGTTCAGTGAGCAGCTCTATCAGTGGTGATGGTCTGTTAGTTAACAAGGTTTCCTGTACGTAGCAATTCCTGGTGTATGGACAGATACACATCACACACACACACACACACACACACACACACACACACACACACACACACACACACACACACACACACACACACACACACACACACACACGCGCACACGCACACGCACACACGCATGCACACAAATACCTGAACCAGACAGACACACAACTTAAACACACAAACAAAATTTAACACATGCATGCTCCAAATAGACACAGATATACTCTCACTCACACACAAACACAAACACAGACACATGCCCTGACCACACAGGGACCTCAAAGACACACACACACACACACACACACACACACACACACACACACACACACACACACACACACACACACACACACACACACACACACACACACACACACACACACACACACAGACACTCAAGGACAGGTGTGTGGGATCGGCGCGGTGCGTCGACTGCTCTCTGCCCTTGAACAGCCTCTCAGTCTGTGATGCCGCAGACATTCAAAGAGATGAAAGAGAGCACATTAAGAGCAGAAAGACACACACACACACACATATGGGGGAAGTGAGGAGAGCAAGTACTTCCAGACAGTGGTGGTGGTGGTGGTGGTGAGGGACAGGTAGTCATGGAAATAAACAACTAACTGGAATAAGTCGATGGTAAAGCCCCATGGTTCACTGTGCGTCGACCTCTGCAGGGCTGGTCGGCTTGTGTGTGTGCTCCTCGCCTCGGCCCCCACTGCAGCAGGTGGTACTAGTGACGTCCGCACGCTTCCCAGCAGTGCATGCATAAGCCTGCGCGGGCACGCACCCTGCACGCGCGCGTGCATAACTTTCACTCTCTGTGCTCTCTGATGTCAGTCCAGATTCATTCTCCTGCTCTTCAAATGCACTCACCCCCTCGGATCGTGGCACCGTGTCTGCTTGTTGACAAGTGCGCATGCACACACACACACACACACACACACAAACACCCAACATCCACACATACAAATACCAAATACATCCCCCTACACACACACTAAAATACATCCACACATACAAATACAAACACCCACCCTCCTGTGGCGGCTTGATTATACAAGAGGAGGAAACCATCCTCCAAGGGCGTGTGATTGTATGTGTGTGTGTGTGTGTGTGTGTGTGTGTGTGTGTGTGTGTGTGTGTGTGTGTGTGTGTGTGTGTGTGTGTGTGTGTGTGTGTGTGTGTGTGTGTGTGTGTTAGTGTGTGAGTGTCAGCTGCCGTTGTGTAACCATCATTACAACTTCCCACTCCCGCGCACACACTTCCCACACAGGTTAAGGCAGTAATCGCCCCGGCAGCATCTCAAAACACACAACATACCATCCCCGCAGGAAGGAATCCTGGAGCCGTCGTTTCTCCTTTCATAATCTATCTTCCTGTACACCCACGTTCGTTTGTAGAGAAGGAGCTGGGGGGGGGGGGGGGCGAGAGAGGGGTGGGTGGGTGGGTAGAGGGGTGGGTGGGTCGGGGATGCGGGGAGTTGGAAAAAAGGCAAGGGAGAGAGGGAGAACGCTCATGTTAGTTGTTATAGTAACTGCATCTCCTCATACATACTGGTTCTAGTTATTTCACACATCTCACCCTATCGCTATACAGTGGAGAGAGGGAGAGGTGAGACTGATAGAGACACAGAGAAAGAGACAGAGAGAGGGATAGAGAGAGCCAGAGAGGTGAAGTTAGGAGCTGTAATATTTTTTTACGTGGGGACATTCATTGCATTGGTGATCCTTTGTTAAGTTAACATTAAATGTGTGTCGGACACCTGGTTTCTCTTACACACCATATTTCTCTCTAACACACACACACACACACACACACACACACACACACACACACACACACACACACACACACACACACACACACACACACACACACACACACACACACACACACACACACACACACACACAAACAGGCACACCTGATCCTGTTTCAGAATGAAAATATCTCTATGTACAAGTCCCAGAATAGTAACTTTGACTCTGCAGTGACGGCTGAGTCGCAATAGCACAGAGCTTAATCATCACAGGCAGTTATAGTACCTTTCTATTTCAGCGACCATCGAAACCATTCAGATTGGAGCTTGGGGACTGATCATTTTGTCAGACAATATTTCTCTGTTCTTCTGTGTGGTACATGTGGCGACAGCAAGGAGCAAATAGAGAGAGCATAAAAAAACATTCAAAACAGCAGGAGGGACAATATGGCAGCGTGGAGTTTGAGGGCTATTAGTGTGCATGTAATTAATACCCGTCACACATGTGCTGTGTAGAGCGGCTTTATTGCATTTGCGACCAATTAAAATATGACACCCCACTGGTGGGGCACGGCTTGTTAAAATGAAGAGCCCGCGATGTATGAACACCTTTGACAAACACATTCTGCCGTCCCTTTGGGGTTGACAGCAACGGTATGCTACAGGATGAGCAGGAGAAACAGAGAGAGAGAGAGAGAGAGAAAGAGAGAGAGAGCAGAGTGAGAGAGGGGGAGAGAATGGTCGTGGAGTGGTATCACATCACATTCACTGGGGAAATGAATCATGAGATGAAGTGGAAATGTTCATTTTTGTAAGAAAGAACACACACACTGGTTTTTATCAAGGACACTATGAGGCGGAGGGCCGTCAGCAGCGGAGGCCGGCAGAGATCCAGCAATCGGGGGCCAAAACTCCAGGGACAGACGGAACGGAACACAGAGAGATGAACTGAGATGAACACAGATAGAGCTGTGATTAGTATTTGAAAAAAAAAAAGGGCACTCGGCTAGGTAAGGATCATATCCATGCAGGGATCATTGTAAATGGTCTTTTTTTGATGAGGAGTGGAGATGAGACAGATAAGGGGATGGTTTGAGGAGAAACAAAGAGAGGAGAGAGGAACACGGGAGGAGAGGAAGAGGGCGGTGGAGTGATGGATGGAAGCTGAGGAGGAGCCGCTCTCTGCCAGCGTCTCCATGCATCCTAGCAGACATCACACTGGGCTGCCATCTGCCGCTGCAGAACTGCCCCCACACACACACACACACACACTCATGCTCCCTTTCTCTCGCTCACATGCACATGACTCTCATGAAATCAACGCCCTTTCACACACGCATACAGTACAAACATTCACACTTTTTTTTTTTTACACATTCTCAAACACGTGCAAACACACACACACACACACACACACACACACACACACACACACACACCATCGCACCAAGTAGACTTTCACAAGCACATTCATTTAATAATTAACACTTTGATATACGCCTTCGCTCACATACACAAAGATACCTACTCTTATAAAATCAACACTCTTCCACACAGGCAGACAAACTCTCTCACATGCGCACAAATATATACTATTTCCCTCTCTCATGCATGTGTGCATAAACTTGCACTCTTTTTTGACTAGACACGCACACAATCTGTCGTACTCAAACACCACCACATAGAAAGATGAGAAATGCTGAATCATTAGCATAACCTAAAATGTAATAAATATTTGGATATGAGATCTGGCTAGGCTTGGGAAATCACCTTGGGGGGAAATATGATTGGATGAGATCAGGACCACTGCGAAGGATCGTTTGCATGCGGTCTAAATGGGTTTGCACCCAGGGCTCAGCAGGTCAATGCAACCTCGATTGGTCTGACGGAAACAATTCCTTCCCCGATTGGCCCATGCGACCACAACTGTGGCCCCGTGCAAAATTACTTGATGTTATTCTGCTCTACGTCGGGGCATCATTGGTGCCCCCTTGTGTCCTAATATAGTAACAGCAGCGCGCACACACACACACACACACACACACACACACACACACACACACACACACACACACACACACACACACACACACACACACACACACACACACACACACACACACACACACACACACACACACACACACACACACACACACACACACACACACACGTTTGAATTGACAAGACTAGAGATATGCAGCAGATTAGTTTAATCATATTAGAACTTAGAGGAAAAATTACACATAAGCATGAGTGTAGTACACAGAATATTTGCTAACCATGTAGTCGTATATTTATATATATTTATATATATTTATATCATAGGACAATTTCTCCCACTTGTTCTACAGCCATATACAGCCTCTGATTGTAGAACATCAAATTATACCAACGTTCCCTGGGTGATTGAGAGAGAGACACAGATATGGACAGAGAGAGAGAGAACACTCATCAACATTAGAAAACCTGCAGGCCGCTTTATTTTTTTTCCTCTCCTATGGTTTATACATTGCCCATGTATCATTATTATAAAAATAGGCCTATAGTTGACAGAGAAGCGCTCCCGGGCTGGTAAACATAACAGGGGAGTGATGATGTGGAACCGCCCATCTCTAACCCTGGACTTCACCAGAAGCCTGCCACCACCTGTCCCGGAAGCTGAAGAGCACTATCCCACAATCCTTTGCAGCGTGTTCTATAAGCCACACAGTAGTCCAGAGCCCAGAAGAGAAGAGAGCGGGGAATCCTGGAGCCGTCGTTTCTCCTTTCATAATCTATCTTCCTGTACACCCACGTTCGTGGGTGTACAGGAAGATAGATTATGAAAGGAGAAACGACGGCTCCAGGATTCCTTCAGCAGGACCAGGGCCTTGTACTTTCACTCAAGGATCAAACCAGAAAAACACCCTAACAATTGATTAAGACAAAAATAATTAACAAAACTATTAACCAAAGAAATAATAATAAAACCGTGAAAAAACGAAGACAAAAACAAACAACAGGGTACAAGGCGAGGAGGGAGAGGGAGAAGTTAGTGCGTGGGGCGAGCGAGAGAAGACAGGGGGGGTTTAGGGGCTGAGCGATGGGGTGGGGGAAGTGGAGCAAAAAAATACACAAAGGGAATTAAAAGGCTGTTAAAGCGACAGGTGGAGTGCAGAGCAGCTCGGAGCCTCCTTCAGACGGTTCAATGTATCAGCTTCAACTGAACCCGGAGGGAGAAGGGGGGAGAGCTGGGAGACGAGAGGGGAAGGTTATACAGGGGGGGGGGGTTGGTGTTATTGCTGGGGTTATTTAGTCTCCAGGAAGAGCAGAGTAGAAACCGGGGCGTAGAGGAACTTTGGGTGGGGCAGAGCAGGTCTGAGTGTGATGTAGAGGGGGAGGCGTAGGAGTGGGGCGAGGCCAGTGGGGGGAGGGGGGGGGTAGTTATTGCTGTGGGTAGTAGGGCTGTTGCTGGGGGGGCTGCTGGGGGTATCCTGGGTAGGGCTGTCCGGCGGGCGGGGCCCCGGGGTAGCCCGGCTGTCCTGGCTGGGCCTGGTAGGGCATGTAGGGCATGTTGTAGCCCATGGGGTAGGGGTTGTAGTTCATGGGCATCTGGTAGTACCTGCACACACACACACACACACACACACACACACAAACAGACCGGGTCAGCACCGCCGCTCCAGGGCTGCGGAACACCTCTGCATTAGCATAACATTAGCATAGCATTAGCATTAGCATGAGGCGAGAGTCGACTCAGCAGGCGCCCCGCTGCACCGACTCACCCCGGGTAGCCCTGGTAGGAGGGGTAGGGCGGGCCCTGGGCCTGGCCGGGCGGGGCCATGGGCGGAGGGTTGCCCCCTGGCGGCGCGGCGGCAGCGGGGGGCACGGGGCCGGTGTTGAAGGTGGGCCCCTGTGGGGTGAAGCTGGGAGGAGGGGGTCTGGCCGGGGGCTGCAGGACCTTGGCCTGGGTCGGCTGGGGCTGCTGGGGCGTCTGCTGCTGGGCCTGCTGAGGCGGGGGGGACGGGGGGAGACGGGGAGGTGAGTCTCTGTGTGTGTGTGTGTGTGTGTGTGTGTGTGTGTGTGTGTGTGTGTGTGTGTGTGTGTGTGTGTGTGCAAACGTTTGCCCTATAAGAGACGACCCTCACGGCAGCCCCCACCTGGCCACTCACAAAGACGGTCCTGGGCGCGGGGGTGGGGTTGGCGGCCCCGGGGCCCGGGGCGGCGGCGCTGGCGGCCAGGTTGCTCTGGTAGGCGGGGGCGTTGAAGGAGGGCGCGCTGGGCTCTCGCGCGATGCTCTGCTGCAGCTCCCTGGACACGAGCAGAACCCCACCGGGACACCACCGTCAGCATGGGGGGGCACAGACACGGGCCACAGGGCCCAGCTAACCAGGCCTCTCCCAGAGGTCCCCCCAGTGGACTGCTGCTGCGATACGCCAACGCCATGTTGGAGAGGCCAGGACTGGCCTGTAAACTAATACTAGAGTTTCCTCTGGATAAAAAGCGGTGTAAGATTAACGTTACTTGTGGGATTTTAATGATTTTTATATTCATATTAAAAATTTGAATATCATATTTTCATATATTTTATTGATATGTATTGTTCATCTACCCACCATGGATCAGATCCCATATCAACAAATGGATTATTTGTTTAAAGGCCAGCGTTTGCCTCTCCAATATGGCGGCTACATTGGTGTATACGTTCCACAGGCCAACGCGGCCTCTTTTGATACATGGCTGAGCAGTGGGACGTCTTCCCAGGGGCGTGTCAGGGGACACAGGGGGCCCTCATCAGACTAATTATTCTACTTTAAAGTGTACTACTGGGCCCTCGTGGTAGATTGAAGGAGTGAGGACCCATGTCTTAGAAAGACACCTCTGTAAAAATAGTTCATTACAGCACCAATGTATTTCAGCCGTCAAATATTAACACATCCTCTGCATTAAACTACGGTCAAGTCAACCAAACACGGCGTCCATTTTGTTCAGAGCCAGGTCGTACTTGAGCAGCTCGTCGCGCTCCGTCTTGCGGGCGAAGACGATGTCACTGCACTTGTTCTGGAACTTGAGCAGGATCTCCGTCAGGCTGTTGTAGAACTAAACAGGAGAGGGGGATAAGAAGACACAGTGAACCATCCACCCGTCTACCTACCGACTGCGCAAGCCAAACTGTTTTTTGTCAGGGCTTTGGTTTGCATCTCAGGTCAGCTAACTTGTTTTTCAAGGTCAATGGATGAGAGGATTTGTTCATTGCTTGATTATAACTGTTGTATTATTGATGTGTGCCGTTGTAAGGCCTTCGTTTGCCCTGGGGGACGAATAAAGTACCTAGCTACCCACTCTAGGAGTGATACTAGGCAGAGGGAGCTGGGAGGTCGGGAGGTCCCGGTACCTTGGTGCCTTCGCTCAGGTTGTTGGTGATCTCAACGTAGCTGTCGTGGGCGGAGGCCAGCTTCTTCAGCACCTCCTCCCGGCTGTTGGCCTCTGAGTTGGACTGCTTCAGGCCGCTGAACTCCTGGTGGGCTGTCTGGAGGGGACGCACAGAGGAGGTGAACGGTGAACGGATAAGGTTTGTCTTGGCAACACTATGTGGCAGGAAAGGTGGACTGAAGTCAAATAACTTAATCCAACCGTTCTCTTCAAAGTGGCGTCTGTCTGTGTGTCTGCGTGTGTGTGTGTGTGTCTCTGCGTGCGTGTGTGTCTGCGTGTGTGTGTGTGTCTGCGTGTGTGTGTGTGCGTGTCTGTCTGCGTTGAAGATCCCGTCATTCTCCCATCCCCTCCGTGGATCTGACTGATCGCTTCGTACCACACACAGTACCAGAGCGTGCGTTCCTCTGGGCTCTTACCTGCACTTTCCCCAGCAGCTCCTCCTGCGTGCGCAGGGTGGCCTGGACCTTCTGGTTGTACTGGCCGTATTGCTGGTCCAGCTGGGACAGGGACAGCGCCTCCTCGTTGATGGATCTGTCCTGCTCCATGGCCGCCAGGAAGTTGGCGGTCATGTCGAAGGTGGCCGCCTTGATCTCCCCCTCCAGGCCCTCCCTCTCCCTCTTCACCTCGTCCAGCTGGGTCAGCAGGGAGCGCAGCACGTTCACCACCTGCACGGGACACGCCCACGTTACCTCACCGCTATGGGTCCAGGGGGACGACAGAGAGGCGGCCAGGGGGGGCCCACAGGGCAGCACAGTGCAGGACAGACACCTTAATGGACGGGCACACAGACGGGTGGAAGAAAAGGTGGACTGAAACACCAAATGGACAGACAGACAGGTCGAATGACAGGTCGACGGACAGTGGGACGGACAGAGAGCTGGAAGGATAGACACGTGGACTGAGAGACAGGTCGCTGACAGACGGGTGGACGGACCTCGCTGCCCTGCAGGGTCTTGGCGGGGTTGGCCGAGGGGATGGCGGCGTTGAGCTCGCCCTCCGACTTGCAGAGCAGTGTGATCATTTCACAGTTGGTGTTGAAGCGCTCCCGCACCACTCCGTCCGCGTGCGTGGCCACGTCCAGCTTGCTGCGGAAGTTAGCGCCCTCTGGAGGGGAGAGGGGGGGGGGACGGAGGGGAGGGAGATTAACCCACCTTCAACCACTTCCACACCAAGTATCAACTGAAACTCCAGGATTTCCTATTATTACATTATACTTGAATCATCATATTGTATACAGACTCAGTAGGCAGAAAAGATTCAGCATGTAGTTTCATCATTTTCTATTTTAATTGAATCCCCTACCCCCCTCTGTGTGTGTGTGTGTGTGTGTGTGTGTGTGTGTGTGTGTGTGTGTGTGTGTGTGTGTGTGTGTGTGTGTGTGTGTGTGTGTGTGTGTGTGTGTGTGTGTGTGTGTGTACCTGTACGGAGGGGCTTGTAAAGGTCTCCAGAAGGAGTTCTGTTCCAGCGTTGGTTGAACTTTGACCTCAACTCGTTGTCTGTTGTCTCCTCATCATCCAGCATCTTGAGAGACTGTTGGACACACACACACACACACACACACACACACACACACACACACACACACACACACACACACACACACACACACACACACACACACACACACACACACACACACAGTTGAGTGTTTGGCTGGACTACCATTGACTACAGTGGGCAGCTCCACAGCCGTAGCACTGCAGTGGTTTCTCGGTAGTTACCTCATCCAGGATCTCTCTGTTGCGGGTCATGAGGTCGGGCAGGTCCCGGATCAGCTGCTCGATGCTCTGCAGACCCCCCTTGCTCACCACAGCCCTGGACTTCTCTGCGATGGATTGTGGGATAGTGTCCCCTGACAGGTCCTCCAGGGCGGCAGGCAGGTTGAGGGAGGCCAACACGCTGAAAGAACCAGGTCCAGAAGGATTCCATTTACCAGTTGGTCATTCCTCCAAAGTCACTTTAGGGGACTTTAGGAACATTCCGGAGCAGAGAGAGCCATCTTGCTCTTAGTAGACTGCAGGCATAGATTAAAGGACCCTAGAAGGGCCTGACTGACCAAAAAAGGGATTCTCCCTGCTGTATTTCGACCTTCTATTCTACGTTTCTACATGATCATTGTGTTGGTTCAACAGGTTTTCCTAAAGCAACCGGCAGTGATTGTTTTCTGGGGTGCAGGTCAGTGGATCTGTATGTTGTCCTTTGACAACCTTCTTATCTTTTGAATTGCGCCGACACACACACACACACACACACACACACGCACACACACACGCACACACACACACACAGAGCCAGGCAGCGTACCCATTGCAGAGGTTGGTGGCTTCCCGCATGGTGCCCACTAGCCTGTTGACGGTCTCAGCCTTCCTCTGGTTGTACACGCCCATGGCCTGCTGCACGGCCATCGGGACCATCTTCTCAAACAGGTCTGGGGACAACCACAGAAACTTACAGAGTTATGGACGGCCACTGATAAAACAGGGCCCAATACAAACACAAACAGCATTCACAGTGGATCTACTTTTGCAAAAGCTTTCTTCTATGTACCTCTGATTGGGCAAAGTAAATAACAGTATAGAATAAACACGTTACGTAATTTGAATTTGTATTTTCCTGGACCACATTTGCGTTCCAGGTAAATATCGTCGGAAAAGGTGTTATTGTTACACACCTACTTGTGTGCGTGTGTGTGCGAGCGTGCGTGTACCCACCGGTGAACTTCTGGCTGAGGGGGGGTGAGATGGCGGTGGCCTTGGCCAGCGCGGCCTTGCCGATGTTGGCAAGATCCTTGACCTCGGGCACGCGGTCGTGGTAGATGAAGTCGTTGTCCTTCTTGGCGTTGGCCAGTGCCCGGTTGATCTTGTCGCTCAGGTCCTTGACGCTGACGTACTCGTCGTAGCGCGACGCCACCGTCTTCACCAGCTCCGCGGCGTGCTGGGGGAGGGGAGACCATTACTGGGTAGCTATGATGACCAGTCCATCAGAAGAGACCGTTACTGGGTAGCTACGACCAGTCCAATCAGAACAGGCCTTCGCGCTCAGTGACTTGGGGGCGGAACATCACCATAGACATATAAACAAAGACGCCACGTTGGCCTTTGGATCGTACATAAACGTAGCTGCCATGTTGGTCAGGCTGAGACCGGCCTGTAAACAGATACGGGTAGACCGGTGAGCTGCGGTTTGTCTTGATAAAGAGCGCTATAATGGTGCCATTTCCTCAAGATCATCGCTCTATTTCAACGGTTTATGATCTACGTGGAGTAAAAAAGTGTTCTTATATTAAGTGTGTATGATACGATTGAATATGATGTAAAATGAACACAGCGTCCCAGTCTTTACAGGCCAGCCTTGGCCTGGTGATGTTGACGTATCGCAGCATGAGGTAGAAGCAGTCAATGTGGCATGTATACAGTATACTGTATGACTATGGGTGCTATCGTAAGACAAACACAGGCGTCGCTCGTAACAATAATTATGGGGCTGGTCCCTTCGTGTGCCAGAGCACAGGTTAGTAGACTCATCTTCAACAGTTTAGTCCAGTACCAGTAACCAGGTCCATGAAAGAATAAATGCCATGAGCGACCCATGTGTTTCTCCTTCGGTGATGCCTCTGTGAAAGGGCTCCGTTGTAGATCTGTGTTATCAGGGAGAACGTGTGCCAAGAACAACAGGGACGTGGTCATCTGAACGTGAGGCTGCTTGCCTTTGTAATCCCTTCACCAGCTCTCAGAGACTACCCAGTGAAAGCCATCGTCTGGTGCTCTATCTCCGGCGATAGCACAAAGAGACGGGCGGTCCCCTACCTGCAGACGAGCGATCTCCTCCCCAAAGTGCTTGTTCTGCTTGGCCAGGATGCTCTGGTGCAGCTCTGCGTTGGCCTGCATGATGCAGTGCTTGGCTGCCAGCACCGGCAACACTTCCTGAAAGTAAAAATACTGACCAGGGAGAGGCAACCACAAAGCGCACATACACACACACACACACACACGCACACAAAAATATACACACACGCACATACATCCGTACACGACCAAACGCACACAAACACACGTGTGGAAGTTCGTACACAACACACGCATCACAGACACAAACACACACACGCGTATGCACACACAAACACAAGCAAGGCAAACCAAAAATACAACACAGAAGAGCAGGGACACACACACAGCGGCGAGTTAAATCACGGAGGACATGACGAAAGCCAATCCCAGAGGAGGCACCAGCCATCAGTCGAGGGCGCACATGCAATACAATGCATACACAAACGCACACATGACCAAACGGCGATAGCAGCATGGGGGGGTGAAGAAGAAGAGGAGGAAGACCACAAGAGAAAGAGAGAGGGAAATTGAGAAAGAGAGACAGAGAGAAGGAGAGAGAGAACAGGTCATGACGGGTTAAACCTTTGTGGTGACCATCCGCCCTAAACGCCATTCAGCAGCCCGGACGGCCCCGCCGTGTGTGAGGGCCGGTGTGTGAACGCGGTGGGTTTGTGTGCGACTAGTTATTAGGAATTCTCAAAAACCCCATCGGCAGGTAACCAATTAGAGTGCAGAGAACGATCCAATCCCAGTTCAATAGTATAAAAAAAGACCAACAACCAACCAGAATGCAGAGAAGGGCAGAAACAGACCAATGAAGACGGAGAGGTGCAGTGATTTCAACATCCCAGTGTCACCCTTGAATGTGTGTTCATACAAAATACACTCACGCACACACATACAGACTGTTCCCCAAAACACAACAGAACTCCACCCTCACTGTGTAAATGAAGGAGGAAGAGGACAGACTCGTGGGAAGTTGACTTTTTCTAAAAAGCGCCTAGGTATTGCAAAGCCAGGCATTTGTCTACACAAGGTGCACGCACTGATGCATGTGATGAGCGTGAGTCTCCTCAACATACCTTCGGAAGGTTCTCCTTGTACTGGCATTGTTTGAAGGCGTCGCCGTAGAAATCAGCCGCCTGATTGGCCAGTTTTGCAATGATGGCATCTTTCATTTTATCTGTTGGTTGATAAAACCAAATGTGAATTGGCGTGAGCTTAGTTTCCTCAACATCACAAGGTCTCACACGTGCTGCGGATTGATAACTGATTATTAGTTTGGTGAAGCTGACAGCAAATAACCGTGGCAACGAACGGTATTCCACTGCGATCACTGTGGAATACCGAGGCTTCCCATTTAATTTAAACTTCGACTAAGTAGTGTGCTCTAAATAAACCGTGTGATTGACCCATCTGTATCTCTGTCCCAGTCGATAGGATGATGGCTAACTGCTCAATAACAAGATCATGGCGGATAAACCTTTCCATCACTGGTTTTGCATGAATTACATCAGTTTGTTTTAGAGTGCAGGTCGATCCGTACGGGGTGCCTGTTGTGCTTCATGCAAGTGTTGTCACGTTCACGGCTGTTTGTGAGTTGTCAAAGTACCAGAGGTGGCTTTGAGGAAGAAGACCTCTTGGGCCTGGGCCAGCATGATGTGGTGCAAGGCCCCAACGGTCTCCGGGGAGATGTCCATGGTGGGCTCCCTGTTGAGCGCCGACAGCACTGTGTCCTTGATGTGGAGGAGCGCCCCGCTGGCCAGCTGGGGACACAGTCAGAGTCGCATGGTCAAACAACTAGAATCCCCACAGGAAGGCGTCCCCAGCGGGCCTTTCACACACGGTGACCTCAGGACGGACTCCGGAGAAATCGGTCCGGAGGTGATCAGTGAGGCGCCCGTTCACACATGCAAAACGCCACAGGAGGTAAGCCGCGTCAGATGGGTTCACACATCCTTGAGATACTCTGTATACCTTAGGCGTGGGGGTGGCACCTGGGAAGAGCGTGTAGGAGGCAGGACGTCACAGTGCTTTGTTTACAGCACATGGAAGATGTCGGGTGAGGCTACCAACACCGTGTTGCTGACTCATGAACAATATGTCATTGTAGGCATCCTCTATGGGCACACAAATATTCTTTGCGTCTCCCTGGTTACTTGTGTGTAATCAAGGCCGTTTACCTGGTAGTATTTAGCAGCAGCCCTCAGGCCTTCGTCACTGTCTAGGTTCTGTTCGGATGCGATCTGACTGGCGAGCGCAGCAGCATTGAACAACACACAGGTTTTCTCGTAGCCCAGACTGGCGAGGGCTGAAAAACAAACAGATTTACATGATTAACAACAGCAGAACTTACCACAAGCATGGAACCATGGCTAAATTGCAATCCGGCATCTTGACAGTCCTGTTTATGAGGGCCGGTTAAAATTTAAATGAGGTACGTTAATTACTGGGCTTCCCACATATGCCAAACACACAAACACACGCACACGCGCGCACACACACACACAGATGCTTACCAAGCTTGACAGATCCTCCAAACAGAGAGCCTCTATCGAAGGCATCTTTCCATGTGAATGTTAAGCAGAGCTGTGGGGAAAGGGAGAGCCAACATTATTTGCATCCGTTTTTCCTGTTGGGCGTGTCTGAGCATGCGCAGACGTCCTCTGGTGCCGTACCTGGTTTTCAGAGAAGGGGAACTTGGGTTCTACAGCAGACAGCTGGTCGAAGTACCTGCAGACGACATTGTGATGGAATAATAAGTGTTTCAGAAGACGGGACTAAAGATCCTGCAGACCCAGGATCAACCATTATCACTTTGATATGTACATACATTAAGACATCCTCTAGTTCCCTGAGGTTCTCAGAGAGGAATAGTTATATACAAGCAAACCAGCGATAGCATGGAGGACATTTCACGATCGTAATGGGATATGTATGAGGGAATCCGGGAACAGAACATAGATAGTCTGTTGGAGCCTAAGAAGCGTGACTTTGATGCTGGGATGGTCCTTTACTCTCTGCTATGTACATATAATGTGATAATATCTATTCATGCATTTTTCGTTATACATCATCATCATCAACAACTTTTATTATAAGACTCAAGGTCCATTTAAAAGACATACAATACAAAAAAATAGACAACACACACATGAATAAGAATAAATATGCTCTAAAGAGACATATTTTTACATGATCAGAGCACAATTTCTTGCCAACATATTTGCTTGGGCATATAATGTACGACACCTTCTAAAAATGTCGTCATCGTCACGCATTTGATCTGTTATAATAATATTAATAAGAAGAATAAGAATAATAGATCAAATTTATATAGCGCTTTTCCCAGTGCTCAAAGACGCTTCACAATCGGTTCATAAGCTAAATCATAAGAAGAAAAAAAGAAAAAAAAAAGAACGGCTAAACAAAACAAACGTAGACAAAACAAAAGTTTAAAGGTTGAAAGCAAGGGTGAAAAGGAGTTTTTTAAGGGCAGTTTTAAAAGATGAAAGAGTGTTGGCATTGCGGATCTCGTTGGGGAGGGCATTCCCGAGGGCGGGGGCGGCTGCAGCAAAGGCTGAGGTATTTGGCTTTAGAACTAACACAAAGCTCTTCCCCAGAAAGATAAAATTGTGGAAAGAGAGGTCCTTATCTCCGTTCGCCCTACATATGATCACACTGCTCGTATTTGAATTGTATTGCACATCATGTCTGTGACACCATATTCTGTTCACACATTTAACAACTGCTGAAACCCAGCACTACTGGGAGAGAGAGTGGCCAAATCATCTGCATACATTAGATGGTTTATCACGTCTTGCCAATCATACAGCCCTTTCTACAGCCATTCAGTTGGTCAGATAAAATCGATCATATACGGGTTGAAGAGGGCTGGTGACAATAGCCCCCCTTGTCGAACTCCATTAGCAACACTGAAAGGACCAGAGACACCGCTGCCCCATCTGACTTGCATACTCTGGTTGGTTAGCATACCAGTATGCAAGTATTCCTATAATGCTAGCAGGTACACCCCTTTGATTTAATTTTGTAAATAGCTTCTGGTGATTGAATATCAAAGGCCTTCGACTCTTAGAGGCATCCATTACACCAATTAAAACATTTCTACTATTTCTTTTAAACTAAATAGTAAATACACAACTCAGTGCCATGCTTTGGTTTGAAACTAAACTGATTGTCTCTGGTATTAATATAATTACCCAATCAAACTAAAAGAATACTCTCCAGAACTTTTGAAATCACACTTGTCAGTGCGATTGGCCTATAACTGTCCATGCTATATAAAGGAGATGTGTATATGGCTATAAGTCATAGTTACATAGGTTTTTGTAAGAAAAATCTGAATAATGTACTATAATAGAAACGTCAGGTTAGGTTACTTATTTATCAGGTTATTCCATTTATACTTCTTATTTATCTTGTCCTATGTCAGGTACAATTCTTGATGTTGTAAGCTTACAATAATAGTAATAGAAAGGATGAATACGTATAGACTCGCTAAACATGTAGGAGGAAAACATTTAGGCTGACCCTAAGTTCCCGATGACAGTGTCATCCCTATCTTATGTAGCACCATCCTAACGGACTGCAGCAAGAGAAACTAAGCAGTAAGAAGTAGGGTTAGTAAAGAAAACCTCAGTGAAACTAATCTAGTAGTGTCAGCTATGTTGCTAAACTGTAGCACTGGGGCTGAGACAACCCTTCCTGCGGGAGAATCACATGTGACCTAACGGTGACTCAGAGAAGAGTTATGACCAATCAGTCCGTCAGCCTCTGGTGTTCACAGTCAATCTCTTTCCCTGCCAGTAAATGTAACCTTTCTATTCTTAGAAAAGGACAACACCCAGAAGAGGCGATCCCCGACATGACCACTCTGCTCCAATGAGGAGTTCAGAGTACAATCGTGAAACAAGAGGCGGTTGTTGCGTGAAGGGGTTTCCATAGATACACACACATGCGTAACAGGGGGACACTGAGATGGGTTGTGCCCTTCGGAGAAAAAAGAAACCGCTTCCCAAACAATGGTTGCCAGGGCGACACCACCACTGTCCTTTTGTTTAGGTTTTAAAACGTGTAGGCCGAGTGCATGGAAAGTCCTAGAGAGAGCCAAAGAAGCTACAATGGCAACATTCAGGGGAAGAGTTACACTCACTCATACCAAGCCAATACTCCAACCACAGCTGGATTTAGCTGAACAGTTTACTTTAGGCTGTGGCCTAATCCTTTTGATACAGACAAGGAAAGGGAGGGTGGGAATGAAAAATAGAATGGACGTTGCATGTTTTTCTCACAATACGTTAATATGTTCACCGTGGGATGGGAGAAACGTTTTCTCGATTCCCTCACATGTCTTGTACATGTGAAGTGTTGACAATAAAGCTGACTTTGACTTTGATACCTAGACATTACAAAAATCAAGCAAATGATGGAACATGCAATCTGATTCAGTGTTTTGTCGGCGAAAAAGCCTGCCATTACATCATTTGCATTAGCATTTAGCAGACGCATTTATCCAAAGTGATGTTCATAGAAACAAGTGCTTAGCACTAACAATTGCTAGGTTAACCCATTCCCAGTATAACAAAGATAGCTAGAATAAGACACTACACAATGCCAAGTACTATTTTTAAGTGCCAGGAAAACAAACATTAAGTATGTACATTAAGTGGCAGGATGTACAACATACAATAAGTCTGAAGGGGGGTGTTTTTAGGAGAGTGGGAGGAGGAGGGGCGGTGGGGGGTGAGGGAGGAGGCTGTGCAGAGTCCTGGTGAACTCTGAACAACTGAGTCATCACTGTATTGCAGCACATAAAACAAAGGGAAATAGATTTGATGGGCATCCCGCTACCTTCTCATAATCATACCACAGAATTCTCCATGGACGTTAAATCATATCGCCGATATCACTTTGCTCTAATGAAAAACTCCCATTACTCCACGCCCCGCCTCCAGTCTCCTGCATGTCAGGCTGGCACCTCACCTTACGTCAGCAGTCTTATACAGCAGGTGACATTGAGTGGGACGATTTAAGGGCAAAGTCTAATCTTGGCACTGCCTGGACAACTGCACTTGTGAAGTGAATGCTAGAGTAGAGATGGACATGCCCCGCAATACTGCATAGTGGGCCAGGAGCTTCATCCAGACAATAATCCAAGATGCAGCCATGCAGACAAAAAGGAGCAAAGTCTATTGAACTGGTTGACAGTCCATCCAACTATAAGGTTTGTAATGGATCATTTAGAAAAGGATATGGCTTGTACGCCCTCTTCACCTTTTCTACAGAACACACCTCTCTGTCACTGAATGACAGGAACCGAGTACAGACAGGGCCTGTACAACAGCCACGGCTATCAGACGGCGTTTAAATGAACTGGGAGTTCCTCTTTCCAACGTGGTTAATAATCAGTGAAGATTAAAACGCTTTGTTGACTCTATATTATTAAATAAGGTACAACTTCATGAGCACTAAAACCTCAACCAAAATAAATAAAAGTTCAGAATAACGAAAACTTTGGCAAAACTATTGATTATGTAACACTCCCAGTTGTCAATAAACAATGTGTTGACTTATTACTGGGTGACATCGCACTTTTTCATAAACAATATTTTTGATGGACAGCTTTGTGGATGAACAGGAGGGACTCTACTTCAGCCTTAATGTAATCGTCAATACAATGACGTAATGCTTAAATGGAAACAGGACCTGATGTAAATTAATATAAAGGTACGCGTGTTCTGGGTTTAACAAGGAGCTGTGTGAACGCTGCGGAGCGCTTCTTCCGCAGAGGAGGGCTAGCGTTAGCTCGACGGTAGCATCATACCACCGTCAACACCAGGGCTGGGCGCGGCAGACACCGCGCCACAGGTAAGGGGTGGCCGGGTTCAACCAGCAGGGAGCTAGCCAACTATACGGTAGCAGTGATGGAGCGGTTCAAACCTCAGCAGGATCTCCAGGGAGCTGTCGTGTTTGTCGAGCGGCCTCCCGAGTGCGTTCTTGCGGAGCTTGTTCAACTCCTCCAAAGCCCGAATGTACTCCGTTTGTTCCTCGCCAGCTGGGTAATTCATCGTGACGAATTTCGACAGCGGTTTGACCAGGTCAACTTCAGAAGACTTCTTCAACGGCACCGAGATAAACGTCGCCATTTCGGCCCCGTGAAACGTAAGTGTAAAAAAAAGAAGACGGCTCACAATTCAATCGGGACGAAAACAAAGTGCTGTTTCGCGAAAACAGCTAGCCGCACACTTCCTGGGTTCTGCTGTGAAACGTCAGACGTCGTCAAGCGCGCTGGAGGAGCGCACTGCGCAGAATCACCAGGGGCCACGGCGGTTTCCGGTGTTTATGTTTATCAAAATATGTCTGGACCCGTCTGTCAGAAAACTGCAGATTCTGTGTATAAGTTTGGACACATTAGTTGCCATGGTGTTTGTGTGGCCGTTATTTCATCAAATTGAACAATTGCTTGCTTTTAAAATAGGCTTGTCGGCGGAGGAAATGTCTTACAACATCGGTCTGGCGCAGGATAAAATAAACGACGAAAATATAGACACTGAAAAATTATAGAATTCCCATTGTGTTGCATAGTTAATAAAGAGGCAGAAAGGCAAAATGTATGAAATCATTTATTTTCCAGCACAGGTGTACATCTCCAGCATACGGTACTGTGCTGAGAAGCGTCCTCGTTGACCTCGGGCAGTACATCGCCGGGTTGCCCCCTCTCTCCTGGTGTCTCAGACATGCACAGGGACGGAGGCCAGGCTCAGAGGGCATCGTAACGGCTTCCCACAGTCGGCCTAGAACCAGGGGACCTCACTAAACTATATTTTCAGTCATTTTTGATATACAACGCATCAGTGGACCTCATATCCCTGCACATGCCTAACCCAGAACAAAAACGTCCACTTTCATAGGTGGTGAGATGACACCAGATTATATAGGGATCAACTTCGACCTCTCGATCCTCCCATCGAACATGCCAACGAATGAAACATGTGAAGTTGTGGTCACAGGAGTACTGATGTGTGCATGTATTTGCTTGGTGCTAAGCCTACTCGGTTTAGATCCACCCTCCCGCACTTTACTACACAAACTAACCCGTTACCATGCCAACCTACCATTCAGGGGGTGGTGGGGGCACGTATCATGGCGGTGGAGAGCTACCCTGATGACAAGTCCACTTCAAGGATACCAAGAACCTAAATATAAACTAAAAGCACTAAAAATGACCCGCAAACATTCTCCCAAGACAAGGTTTTCCTGAAAGGGCAGGGGACATGTTTCAAGAGAAGGGCTCCATGTAAATAGTTCTTTAATGCCGAGGTGAGAGTGACACATGGAAGAACGCCCCCCATCTTATTTTTTTTCATGTACAACTCTTGATACACGCACACAACGCCCCTGCCTATTGGCCACCTGTATCAAACACAGACAGATGCTAGTGAATGTAGATGCCGCCGTTAAGCCTCCCATTATATTCTACATGCAGTACAAAAAAGCAACTCCAGACCCTACTCTAGCTGTTAAAGCGCCATATGCTCCCAGCTACACTCCCAGCTACCCCCCGCTGTGTGAGACACTGTCTAGTGTTTACACCCTACAGACGGTGCTATCTAAAACCTGTTTGGTCCGTTTCATTGTAGGTTTTGTATAGGCGTTTCGTATCGTGTCTCCTATGATTTTTTTTATTAGATTAACTTTAGAACCGTTCCTCTAGCAGTTATAAAACTAACATCCTCAAAGGTTATGGCCACAATCCCAGAAGGCATAATGTATATGATGCCCATAAATATTTTCTAGCTCACCACTGCAAACAGAGGTGGTAACAGGTGTATGTTATGGGTGTGTAGGTAGTTATGTACGTGGGCATGGACCAAACGCAAATGGCACCAGAAACAATGTGTTGTCACACAAACATATAAGAGATTGCCTCCCAATTATGAGATCCATCAACTAAAAACAATAAAAGCGTAGCAAAAAAAAAAAAGATAATTTAAGAGATTCAAGTGGAAAAGGCAAACACTAGGGCATCTTACGCATATTCTGGGATGCAGAAGTGCAGAATCTTGGACTGCACAGCCAGATCAATTGTGTTGTGGTTCCGCCGATTGTGTTCTTTATAATATAGACCAGTTCCATGTAACGCACGTCTGCACATCCCCAGCCACACGATTGGTCGAAAATAAATGGGAAGCGAAAAATAAAATGAAACACCCGTTCACCCAGATTCGAGCTTGTCTGCCATTAGACTTAATATATTTATCCAGAGTCTGATTTACGAGACTACTTTCCACATGACAACAAGAACATGATATCGGCACATTCTGACCTTTTATAAACAATAAAAATCAAAATAAAAACACTTTTTTTTGAGCGTCAGTGACAACATCCACACTGGAAACATTTATCAACAAAAAAGTTGTTTCACTACAATGCCGACACCGTAGCCACCTGTTTGGGACCACAGCTCGTGGGGCATGTAGAGACCAGAGCCTGGGGGGGGCTCCCACAACCAAGGTAAGCAAGCGGTCCAGCAGTGCAGAACATCAATATACTGGCCTAGTGCATGGGTCGCTGAATAGGAGTATTCCCCCCAACCCAGTCCCCATCAATTCTTCACTCATCACCCCCCTCTCTTTCTCTGAACACAGGAGTCCGTACAAAAACCGAAACAAAAGAAAAACAAAAAGGCATTAAATTAAACCTTGCCCGCTCACCCACACTTCTCATCCCGAGGGCTCCCCCCTCCCCTCCCGTCTCTCTTGTCAATAGTGTTTTCAATATGAAACAACAGACACACCCATGTCAGATTCCAACATTTACACGTCTTCGCCCAGTTGCTGTCTTCCACCTAGCAATCTGAACATTTAGAGGGGGAGAGAGAGAGACAGTACCATGGAGAGGAGAAGGAGCAAGAACAGCTTCTGCTCATAAAACAAGAGGGTGGAGTGGTTGGTGATGACATCTCTTCATGGCGCTACTTCAGGATCAGATGGAGACCCTCGCCGAGGTCGTCTGGGGGAGGGAGAGAGACGATGTTCCCAGTGAGAGAGAATTCTATCCAATACACATCCCATACAGAAGTGGGTTCAAAATAGCAAGCATCCTCCTTTGGAAGAGTCTTCCAGTGCTGCTGGTCTCTGAGCATGCGTTGGCCTTACCTTTAAGAGAGCAGATCAGAAAGCAGCTCTCGTCAGGGAGGTTGTACACCATCTGGAGAGAAGGACGGAGAATCAGCGATGAGAACTTTCAGAGGGCTTGTCCGTCAGTAGCAGCAGAACAGGAACGCAACCACAGCGTAGATGGGGAGGGGCGATTTCATCAGATGCAAATGTGTGTGTGTGTGTGTGTGTGTGTGTGTACCTGGTCACTGAGCAGTATGTGTATGCCAGTGGGGCCCTGGCGGTACACCTGGTTGATGGTGCAGAGGGGAAGGTTGCACACAGACGCCATCTTGCGAATCAGCTCTGCTGCGGTCAAGTCCTCTAGGTAGAGAGCGTGGTACACTGCGCACACACAAACACACACGCAACTCCTGTTACATTTATTTGAAACAGGACCACACAGTACTTATATTTTCCCGAGCACCGATATGTGCTATAACTACTATAATAACAGCATAGTACGACATAATACTCCCAGATAGGGAATGCAGGTGTCAAAGCACAACGATTTGTAGATTAAATTGTTATAACAAATTTGTCACTATTATTACAGTCCTGTTAGTTATAACAACAAAAAAGGCATAAATATATTTGGAGATAAGAATAAAAAGACCATAAAATTTACAGAAAAGGTTGTGGGCCCAGTTGTAACACCACGGAGGGTTTGAGTGAGAACCAGACACTAGTAGACACAGAGACTAGTAGACACAGACTAGTAGACACAGAGACTAGTAGACACACAGACTAGTAGACACAAAGACTAGTAGACACAAAGACTAGTAGACACACAGACTAGTAGACACACAGACTAGTAGACACACAGACTAGTAGACACAGACTAGTAGACACAGAGACTAGTAGACACAGAGACTAGTAGACACAGAGACTAGTAGACACAGAGACTAGTACCGTAGAGGCTGGAGGGGCTGCCGGGCTCCCCGTTCTCGCTGTTGCCACGTCTCTCCAGCAGGGGGCTCTCAATCAGCGCCTCCTGGCAGACGTACAGAGTCAGCCTGGGACGCACTGACCTGCAGGCACAGGACGACAGACGGACATTGTTTAGGGAACCGTAAACATAAATAAAGTGTTGAATGATAAAACCGTCATGATTAAGTAACACACCTGGATTTAAGTGCATTAAAGAGCCTGATGCCGTCGGCGGCCCCACATATCTGGACCAGGTCGTCCCGGGTGAGCTTCAACAAATCGGAACCTGGAGCAGGAGGAGGGAGTGGAGAGGAAGATGGAGTCACATTACCACAATAAGCTCCTGTAGAGGAAGGTTTCTCCTGCTAACTCCTGCTAAAGCTGGCACTTAAACATAGTACTTAGCAACTCTCCTACAAACACCACTCTTTTGCATGTTGTATGTCCTTGGACTTAATGTACGCACTTATTGTATGTTGTACTTGTACGTCCTGGCACTTAATGTACGCACTTATTGTATGTTGTACGTCCTGGCACTTAAAAATAGTACCTAGCATTGTGTAGCATCTTATCCTAGCTCTCTTTGTTGTATACAGGGAATGGGTTAACCTAGTGATTGTAAGTGCTTGGCACTTACAATCACACTCACTCATAGAACATCCTTACTGTACCGAAAGCAATATATTGTTGTTTATCTTTCTTCTGACAAATCGCTTATGATGAAAGTGTCTGCTATATGCCCTGAATGTAAACTTAGTCCATGATGACCTAAAATCACCTTATGGGCCAGAATTGACATATAAATCAAATAGAAGGCCAAAGTATAATATCTTGGGTTGTTGCCCTCCCATCTCTGTATGGGCGACATCCCCCGATCCCCCATTATCAACCTGTTCCAGCAGCGGTGCCTCAGTGTCAGCCTATACCTGAGAAGTGGGAGAAGAGGCGCGCATAGGAGTTGAAGCGGTTCTTTAGGAGCCACTTCTGGGCGTCCTGGATGGAGGCCGTTGGGCTGAGCTGCTGCAACGGAGGGAGAGGAGGAACCATCAGTATACACACACACACACACACACACGTCCACTGAACCATCAACACACACACACACGTCCACTGAACCATCAGTATACACACACACACACGTCCACTGAACCATCAGTATACACACACACACACGTCCACTGAACCACAACCACACACACACACGTCCACTGAACCACAACCACACGTCCACTGAACCACACCCAAACGTCCACTGAACCACACCCACACGTCCACTGAACCACACACACACACGTCCACTGAACCACACACGTCCACTGAACCACACACACACACGTCCACTGAACCACACACGTCCACTGAACCACACACACACACACGTCCACTGAACCACACACACACACACGTCCACTGAACCACACACACACACGTCCACTGAACCACACACACACACGTCCACTGAACCACACACACACGTCCACTGAACCCCACACACACACACACACACGTCCACTGAACCCCACACACACGTCCACTGAACCACACACACACACACACACACGTCCACTGAACCCCACACACACACACACACGTCCACTGAACCCCACACACACACACACACCATTTGGAACTTCACACCCAATGTTTACCACAGGGAAAAATATACGCCACACACACACCTCTGTGTTGACATTGCTGACCGGGTCGGCCTGGTGGTTGGGGGACGAAGATTCGCTGCAACACAACGGGAGAGAAAGAGACGAGTGTCTAGAGGGAGCCAGCCAACCGCTGGAGCGGATCCAGAGACACGCCAAACGATAAGGTCAAAGCATGATGACGCACACACACCCACACGCTCTTGCCCTCCAGCCCAACCTCTTTTAAGGTGACACACACACACACACACACACACACACACACACACACACACACACACACACACACACACACACACACACACACACACACACACACACACACACACACACACACACACACACACACACGTGTTGTGTCTATAATAACATACAACATAAAATGCATTTTGACGTCCATGCTATTTACAATGCAATTTTTACCTGAAGATAACACCTAAGCTACACCCACTCACCTGTCTGGCACCGAGGAGGCTGTGTAGGTGGAGAGGGGGGAGGAGGTGAAGGAGGGGGTAGCTGCCTGGTTTGTGCTGACATAGGCGTTGTCCGGCCACGGGGAACACTGAAAGAAAACACACAGCCGTTTCCTTCACGTTCACACTCTCACAGAGACGTCAAAACCTGCCCACGATCGGGGGAGTGGGACGCCCAGCGGCTCGGGGAACGGGGGAGGGAGGGAGGAGTGGAGAGGTGAATGACAGACGGACAATAAAATAGAAAAAAGAAAGGAAGAAAGAAGGAGAGCAAAGGGAAGAGCTTACACTGCCCCGCTTGGCCAGCGAGTCGCCACAGTCGGCCGGGAGAGTCCGCTTGCTGGACTTCTTGAGCTCGTGGTCCGCCGCGTCCTCAATGATGGGCTCCAGCCTCATCTGGGAGGAGCCAGGGACACACATACTCAGTAGAAGGTCCAGGGCACATGTTGCGTTGGACTGCATGAAGGGGGTCAGGTGACAGGATGCAGCCACAACTATGAACTCAAGTTTTTGTTTTTTTTGTACAAAAGCCGTCAACTTGTGAGATGCACACCCTATACGGCATCCATGCATGAGGATGTGTTTGATCGTTTCTGAAACCTACAGTGCTCATCACAAACACACATACGCCAAGACATCTGTAAACTGGTGTTTGCCTGTATTACCAAGATTAAGTCAAGTTGTTTGATTGCAAAGCCCTCATTGTGCCTCCAGAAGGAACGTTTGCCGGGTACGCTTTGGTTTTTGGCCACTACTATTGACTTGCAGAGGCAGAGTAGCCTAGCACCTGTTCAGAAGCGGCTAAAAATAAAGTTTGTGCAAGCTTTGCATCAGGTAGTCTAACAAACACAACTCCTTATGATTATCATTGTGTCCTTACGGACACTCGTTCTGGGCGACGAACACGAACACATTGAAAGACGTTGGGATGTAGTTAAAGTGCATTCCCCTCACATGAGCAGAAGCTAGGCTAACGCAGCTCTGCAAGTCAAGTGGCTCATCGTAAGCAAACGTTAACCCTGCAAACTCCCTTTCTGGATGTACAATGATTCAATTTAAGTCCTACACTTTTTTCTCCACTGAAATCCTTGTCTTACCACTTTCAAACAATGTGCTGGAAATAAATCAATAACAACCAAACAAGGCAACAGACTGACCTCTGACAGGATAGTGGTATCGTAGGATGGCTGGTACTTCTCCTTCTCTAGTGCTGTGCGCTTCTCCATCTTCTCCCTGTCAGTCTTCTGCTTCCGGTCTGCTCCCTTTGGCTGGGGGGGGGGGAAGAGAGGAAGTAAACAAACACGTTGAGTGGAGTCACAGATTAAGCAGCGCGACACCAGACGCCTACGGCGGCCGGGTCTACGGACTCCAACAGCCTTGAGGGGCAGGCTGAGTGCAGTTGCCTCCCTGACTGACGACATGAACTCCTTTTGAGGCTTGCCGGCTAATTATAACCACGGTAGCGCAGCTGGAGAGTTCAACCGCTGGGGATGAGCACATACCGTCTGTGACCAAGCACCACGTCGAGGACAGCTGCGGGTCCAGACTGCATGTCCGGGCGAGCTTCACCACACCATTCAACCTCTCACCTCCCCAAAACTCTTCTCCAGCCAGCTTGAACGACCACCCACTGGTGGCCCTCACCTCTGAGGCCAGGAAATGCTTCGAAGCAGATCAAGCCCTGATCCCTCGTTTCACGGACCCAGCCTCAGGTTGCATACCGGTAGTAACAGATCCACGGTGTCCAGCTCCTACTCCCATGTCACCGACAGAGTTAGCTAGCTAATGGAGCTGGGACTGAACACCCCCCTGTGTTCCGGGATCCTGGACCTCCTGACGGCTAGGCTCCAGGTGGTCCGGCCGGGCGGACACACCTTTGACCACCTCACCCTGAATAGTGCTCAAGACTGCGACCATTTATTATGTGGATCTGATGTTATCTTTTCAGACCTCGGTGAGAAGGCCTGACCTCAGACCACGTGAGGAGGCCTACCAGGAGGAAGTGGCTGACCGGTCACTGTTGCCGTGACAAGCGTCTTCCCCGAGGTTCCTTTAGTCCGACTCCGGAGCTTCGTAGAGAGCCTCCTGAGGGGAAGCCTCGCTGCATGGTTTGGTAACAGCTCAGCTCAGGATAGTAGGGCTCGGCAGAGATTAGTGTGTTTTGCGAACGTCCTGGTGGAACTACACTCTCCTCTGCTGTTGCGCTCAAGCAAGCGCCTTTGCAGTCACGCAGCGAGAACAAAGAGACTGACACAAATCCTCTTCCCCCAATCCAGCAGGACAGTGAGAACTGATCACCCGGGCCTAGACGGGAAGACTGGACTTGTATTCTGGGCGAGGCTGCACACCCGTGGTGCATACCCTCATCAAGGCACAAAGGTTAAATCAGCACACACAGACACACACACACACACACACTCTCGCACCGCTTCAATAAACCAGTTTATTCATCAACAACAGCCACCACGTGGTTGTTGGAGGAGCCCAGTAACCTGCCACAAGGTGGTGTGTGGCTTGAACAACTGCTACAACCGACCACACACAGACGCTTGTTTTGTTACACTACAACTACACTACCACTATAGCAAATCGCATCGCCTCTTTCAACAAAAGTTTTGTTGCTTCCGTTTATTACGTTATCCGTTTCTCTGTATATCCTGTATTTGACAGACAAAAGATGCTTGAATCTTGAATCCCCCCCCCCCCCCCCCTCTTTCTACAGGAAGTGGCTCCGTGCGTGGGGCGTACCTTGAAGACTTTGATCTGGCAGGAGGAGGAGTGCAGGTGCTCCGTGTAGTCGGCCGCCTCTCCGGGGGCGAAGGTGTCTATCTGGATCCGGAAGGGCACCCCCTTCTCCCCGCCGTGCTTCCTGGGGGTGAACTCTGTGCTGATGCAGTGTACCTGCACACACACACACACACACACACACACACACACACACAGAATAAGCACTGTGGGCGAGTGTAGTGGGGGACATGCCCCTCTTCATTTTATAATTTGCCATTTGCCCCCCAACTTCACAGACAGAAGCAGTATCTTTACTGGGGTTGAACACATGGATAGTTCCTTTATTAACTGCATTGTAGCGTTGGTTTACAAGTGTGAAGTCAAGTTCAGGGAGGTTCCCGACTCTGCTAGAGATAAGGAAGAGCAAACATTCTGGCAAAGACTCTTGGTCGGATATCTTTGGCTCAATACGCACCGCTATGAACTGTCTCACAACGCTTAATGGTCTAGATGTAATTGTTCCGTGTAGATTATACGTGAGATTATACGATGCCATAATTATGAGCAATTACACAACGGGTGCCATCTTGTTTCTGTGTGGGTACGAACCTGTACAAAAACAGAGGTTCTCTTGTTGATGTCCCAGAGGAACTCTGCAGCATTCAACTGGGAGGGGTTCGTCTTGGGCTCTACGATACCCACCGACATGGGGATGTCTGAGGCACACACACACACACACACACACACACACACACACACACACACACACACACACACACACACACACACACACACACACACACACACACACACACACACACACACACACACACACACACACACACACACCTTGACCAAACAACAAAATACTGCAGGGGACAAATTCTGCCATACAGCCCCCATTTCATGGCTGAAAACAGATGGAGAAAACTTGACTGGGAGAACCCGCCACAATGAGAAACAGCGTTGATGACAAACAACAACAAAGGGCGCAGTCTTACCGATGTCAAGGAGACGGTCGCCGGGGCGATTCCACTTCCAGCCCTCCAGCTGTTGGTGCTCCGTGTACTGCAGCCGGCGGTCATGGAACACCACGCGCACCGTGCTCTACACACACACACACACACACACACACACACACACGCTTAGTAAAGAACTACACTGGTTATCTATCGGTAGGCGTTCCTCTCCCTGCGGGTTGGCCTTACCTTAACCATCTTGTTGTGTATCTCAGGTAACTCCCCTGGCTTCCTGTTGTCCAACATGCGCACCTCGTAAGACTGGCCTGAGGGAGAAACGGAGACGGAGAGACAGAGACAGAACAGGATGGAGGAAGAGACGCTTGAAATTAACATTTGGCTAAAACTCTGAACGCAACAAAAAGGACTCAAAAAAAGTGGAAAAAACAACAGGACTTGAACTTCTGTTGAGGGGGTTAGTCACAACACACAGCTTCCTTCACTCGGGCCTGCTGTCCCACGACGGGAGGCTGAGAAAAACTAAACACTATACTCCGTCCAACCTTGACCAAGACTAGCTCAAACTGACATCATTCAATAAAAAAAAAAAAATCGCAATGCATTGAGCATAAAATGGGTCCTGCAAGCAAAGTCACGACAAAAACATTTAAAGCAAAAGAAATAGGCCAGTGACCCACAAATGGGTCACCGCCAACCATTTGAGAACCGCTGACGTAGACAATCAATGGATGACACAACAGCTGTGGTCCAGGCAGTGATGTTCCATTGGGTTTAACTATAGCACAGCAGTAGCACCCCATGGGGGATCAAAGCGGCGTGATGATGTCAAACAGCAAGGAAACTGCGCTCGCTTGCTTGTGCTTATAAATGGACTTCAACAAGCATCCAATCAGGTGTCGGGGCCAATTACGGGTCGTGGAGTTCAGAACATTGCTTCTTTTATGCCCAATCACTGGGGGAAACATCAAAAAGCAGTTGGAGCAGACAACCCTCTACCATCCACATTCAGAACAGCAGGAATGGTAGTGTTAACGGCTCAGTAATAGAGGCAGACATTCTCTGCTCCCCTCTCCTAAAAAGCCATGTCCTACACTGAACAAACACTTTTAGATTAAGCTAGAGTTAAAATGGTGGCGTACACAGAATAGCCTACCATTGCAAATTCAAACTGTCTCCTTTGTATTACAACTAACTCTGGACATGGATGTGGTGAGTCCTGCACGCGAGTCAGCTCAAACAGGAAGAACAGGTTTCTCTCTCATGCTGGCACGATAGTCTGGGCTCAGTGAGGGTGTTTTACTCCCTCCACTCCTGCTCATTAACACACACACACACACACACACACACACACACACACACACACACACACACACACACACACACACACACACACACACACACACACACACACACACACACACACACACACACACACACACACACACACACACACACACCTTGGTTGAGGTATGTGAGGGTCTCGTCGTGCAGTTTGACGGCAGGCGACGTGGCGGCACAGAGCACATACTGGAATGGCAGGTTTTTGGTCTCAACGTCGTCGGGCAGGCTGGAGTCCTCCTGCTTGAAGATGGGGAGAGCGAGCACGTCGCTGCAGTGGGAGAGAGAGGGCGGCAGAGTGAGGGAGCGAAACAGGTAGAAATGCCTATTTAGGTGCAGTACAGCCATTGTTTTTAGTCTACATAGAGTTTTGGGGATCCCACTGTAGGTTTTTTTGAAACCCCAAAAAATTAACCCTTGTTTGATAATACTTGTATGAGATATGATTATTATGATTATTATACACATTAGCCACAAGCACCGCTCTTACTGCTTATCACATGGGAATTTGGAAATGATAAACGCAAGCACACGCACGCTGATGTCAGATTTCAACCATCAGAGTTACAGGTCAACTAACCAACTCAAAGAAGAAAATAACCAACACCAAAGATATAATGGGATGGTAGAAATTAATTTAGACCCATTGGCTGAGGAAAACATGAGGAGTTAAGCTAAACAGTGATGAATCAGTGTCTTGTTGTAAGGTGTCTTTAACGAGCCAAGAACAAAACATCCTCAGGCCACACACACTCAGTCCTTAGTTCACCCCGACAAAGGCTGTAGGAGTGTCAGGCCGGGACTCCCATCATGTGGATGAAAGGTTTTGTTGTATGTGTGGATTTGTGCATGTGCAGGTTATTTCGTATGCGCGGGCTATGTGTACGTGAGGGTTTGTGTGTGCTGCCGTTTGTGTGCGCGTGTTTACGCACGTGAGGTTTGCGTAGGCTTGGTGGTTCTCTGAACTGTGTACGTCTGTGGCTTTGCTGTAAAGAGTCACCTATTAATTATGTGCAAAGTGGAATTTGAGCCGGACCCCCCCCCCCCCCCCCTCCCCCCCTCCAGCCTGGTGCGACATGAAGCAGACCTCCAATCAGAGACGCAACCAATCGGAGGAATCCTCGGTATTCAACCACTTGCGCGGACCCGGATATAAAACAGCGGCAGGTCCCCATTCTCCTCGATCAGGCTACCTTCTGTGTGGCGGGTGAGCTTGGTGGTGGGTGCAGTAGAACTGCTGCTCAGAAAACAGCATCTTCCTCCTGAAATCCGAGGAGCCAACTCTGACAGCAAGACATTCCGTTCCTACTGTCCCCACCAGCTGCTGACCCTCCCCAACGCCGTCACCCCCACCCCAGACAGCCCTTCCACCGCACGCACACATCCATATTTTATTAGGCATTCTTTTCACCGCACATTTACGCCTAAATGCACTTGATGCTATGCTGTGCAAAACAACCTCATGCTAATCTAAGATGTATGGCTATAGAGGAAGGCCATAGCCATGGAACAAACTTATATAACTGGTGTCAAACTCTTCAGAAGACATGCACAAGTCCCCAAGGCTACGGCGAGAGCAACACTGTTTGCTCCCAGACATGTGCACGCCTTTACGTCAGCGGCCAGATAAACACTCCCCCGAACGCCAGGGGCCGTAAGGTGGCTGCTGATAAGGCAGTTGTGCCTCCGAGAATCCAAGCCCCCCCCCCCCCCCCCCCCCCTACACACACACACTTCTGGGAACCCTTAATATCTTAAAAAAAACATAACCAAAAGCACCTGACAGCCAACAGCTAGAAAAACATCACTTTCTCTCATGGCCATGTGATCCGGGCTGCAGCTTACATACAGAGATCATGTGACCATCTACTCTGAGACAATCTGGCAGCATGCATGATTAGAAATTAGTGATTTCATTGCATTGCTGCCTTGCTAGGGAATCCTGTACCATTAACAGGTTAGATACCGTAATTATGTCTTAGTTTGAGATCTGTTGACGGCCTAAAATCGTTGGTGGACATAGATCAGATGATGTCATCACAGTGTGTGTGTGTGTGTGTGTGTGTGTGTGTGTGTGTGTGTGTGTGTGTGTGTGTGTGTGTGTGTGTGTGACTGAGCAGCCCCTTACTGCTCTGGTCATTGTTGAACAGGTCTGTATACGGCTCTCGTCGCCCTGCATTGTCACTCACAACCACTATGATGCAGTGACTTTGCAACACAGGTCATGCTTGCAGAATACAAGAGGTGTGTGTGTGTTCCAGGATCATGACAACCCCACCGCTTGTCCCCATTCCAAATCCTAAAACAAAGGTGCGACCGTCTTCAGTGGAAAGAAAGGGAATACCCACAGACGATCCAGTGATGCACGGACCTGCATGGCAGTCCACTGCACACACGTGTCAAGATGGCCAATGATACACACTTACCCACCTGGCAGTTCGATGGGACTGTGTTCTCTGCTTACCGAGAGAGAACTATACAACGTGAGGGAGATTTGTGCATGCATGTTGCGCTTTCTCTAACCTCATACTGTAGGCGCCAGCCCCAAGCTCCTGCCCAATGCCCGACAGGCTGGCATCAAAGTCGTGCACCAAGCCCGACTCGATGGTGGCGTCGTCCATCTTCAACACCCAGGCCATCGCTCCCAGCTCCTTATCTTCCGCTTCTACTCGGAGGGCCGCCAGCTTGATGGCGAGGCGGTATCAACAGCTAGCGACCAAATTAGCTTTCTGCTGAACCGGAGTGACGGTACAGTGAACGTCAAAGTTATGCTACAAGCCAGTTAACCGTGCCTTGGGAAGTTGGACAGGCGAATCGATAGCATCCCATGCAGCATCGATAAAGCGCCATATCTCCACTGCTCGACTACTTGGTGTCCATTTAAACAGTCCACGGTCGAACAAAACAGGCGAGCTGTCTGAAAGCAACCAGAAGTTAGGATAAACTCCGCAGGAAATGTTAGTCGTGAGACAAACTGATGGTCAGCATACTAGCTACTAGCTAGCAGGCTTTACAAAGAGGCAAGTTAGCAAGCTAACATTACCGTAGCAAAACGCGGACCTGCTCCAAAACACATTAAGTCCCACACGTGTTGGCAATGTGCAGCAAATGAAAAAAAATAATATAAAAAATCCTTGTTGCGACAACGTTAGAGGGAGCGGGTCCCTACACCGCATCCCCTGTAGCCGTGCTGCAGCTGTTGCTAGCTGGCTGTCTAGGAGGAGACAATGTAACTTGCCGTAGCAAACTTCACTTGCTATGAATTAACGGTGAACGGAATCCGACGGTACGCTTTCATCCAGTGCTCTTCACTTTTCATCGCACTTCTCCGATAACCACCGGCTGTCGGCCGTGTTAAATACGACTATGTGAACACCCAAAGTGCAGTAGTTGATCCGGAATCGGGCAACATCAACATGGCTCCCACACCACACAGTGTCGCTATGAAGCCTCCCAACACGACCAGCCGCAGGGAAGATGCCATGAGTGGCGCTCAGCCAATCAGAAACCCACCTTCTTGCCCAGCGCATATTTGTTGGCCAATCAGCTCGCTCGGAGCCTTCGTCATTACGTCAACGTTGAGCTGGAGACCGGAGCCACATCTGCTCGTGCGCGGCGGTCAACGCACAAAACAACAGACAACAACGCGTAGCTTGGCGAAGCGGGATCACTCGTCAACCACGAACTGTTCACAGCCCTGTCCGACACATTACATTATCATATGCGTATTGTGTTTAATCCAACTGCAGCTATACATAATAAATTAGAACTATATATAATTAAAATATGTATAATTCAAATCGAGAATAACTGCAAATTATCACAAAATAGTTAAATTGAACGTTTTTTTATTAGGATTGTTTCCATATTGGCACGGAGACTTTTGGTTTCTCGAACATTTTCATTAATAATTCACAGGCGTTATAATTTCGTGTAAATGTTGACACAAATGTGAGATTACCTATGATCATGTCCAAGCTAAAGAAAAAACCCGAATAAACAACTAGGAATTTTGTTAGTAGGCCCATGTTGCGTACTAGGAAGAAACATGCATGTACAGTATATATCGCCTACACACATAAGTCGTTTTGAGGTGAGCCTACCGGGTGCAGTAGTCGTAGCCAACTCGGTGGGACAGGCCACTGAAATGCTCAGTGAACGGCTGCCAGAAGCTCATTGTGAGGGGGTGTCTGCCGTCCGCTACGACGAAACCTTGTTCTGGACCTTGTGCTCTCAGGTCAGACATGCGGCTTGTCCGTTCGCGATACAAGTGAAGTTTTAAAATACAACGCGAACAACAACATGAAAAGATCTGCCCAAACCACCTTTTTTTTTTTCTAAATTCTGACTGCGGTCAAACATTACCCTCAGTCTGGTCCTGGGTTCGTTTAGTAAGTTATCTAGTCTATAGGGGGTGGTATTTAGTTTTACATGCAAAAAAGTAGAGGCCAGACAACCAGAAATATCCATGATATACACCAAACCTTTTAGTGACAGCAGGTCACTTTTTGTCCCACGTCCCAGGTGGTTTGGCTGTCAAAACCGTCGCGAAAAAGTTTAAAATTTACAAATCTACATTTTAACTGGAAAAAGTATTTGACACCTTCACAATGTAAAATAAATATCTTGCCTGTCCCTAATTTATTTCATATAGGCCTATTGAGACACATTAAAGGGGACCTATTATGCTTTTTCGATTTTTATGACCTATAAACGTTGTTATAATGATTGATAGTCATGTGTAACCATACTAAAGTGTCAAATAATGACGTACATGCATTTCGACGTATTCCCTGCTGACAGTCTGGGGTGGCTGTGCAGAGCGCTAAACACTCGGGACAACGATTGCGATTCACTTGTTCACATTTCCGGGAAACATCTACGTAGACGTACTCCTGCCACGCCCCCATATGCCTGGTCAAATCTGACCGCGCGCGCGCTCCAAGGAAGGTAACCAATCACAACGGAGTTGGGTTGGCAGGAGGGGGGCGAGGGGGCGGAGAAGGACGAAACCGAGCGTTGACAGAGAAGGCTGAAAGCGCCCAGATGAGAGGAAGAGTTTCCCGAAAATCTACATCGTTTTTTGTGTATGGTTAAACATGACTATCAATCATTATAACAACGTTTATAGGTCATAAAATTTTGAAAATACACAACTCAAATGGTCCTACCCCCTCTCCTTCAACGCTGACTCTGACTCCACCCATTCCAAGTAGGCCTACATTGACGCGCAATCATGCATGAGCGAACAGATGCGCGAGAGCGAGCCATTAGCTAGTTAGCTAGCTCCAGTAGCTACCGCAGGATAATTGACTTGTTTAATTTTCATGTCAGTACTTCTAACTCAGTGGCTGTAAGTGGGTTATGATAAGGATTTCAAGTAATTTTGCAAAAATGGCTAAAAAAGAGAATTCCATACCCAACCTTTAAAATACCTAAAAAAATACTATTCCATAAATAGAACACATTTCCAATGACTTAATCCTTATAAACATAAAGACACAAGATAATCTCTTCACGGTCTGTACAAGTTCTTTATTTATTTGTAAGCACAGCTTTGTAAATGCACAAGGGAAACAACGGTGAAACCTAGAATGTTACTCAAATAAACGAGGGAACGAATGGAACACAAGGGTAGCGAGACAAATAAAAACAGAAATAAAATGAGGATGGCTGTCGGTGCGCTACATGCACCCCCCCTCCTCCGATGGGAACTCCACTCTTATCAGAGGCTCCGTTTTAATGTCATATATGTAGACACATATCCGCTATGCAACGATAGGCCACGCCCCTGCCATAATTAATGCCGTCAACAGCTCCGCCCAACCATCTCATGCCATACATTCTGCCGAGCGGTGGACCAATCCTGGAGCTGGAGGAATGCCGGGGGTTGGGCCACCGAACAGGGCTTTCTGAAAGGACTGGACTTTGTTAATTTAACCCCCCCCTCCCACCCCCCACCCGACACACGTACTGTCTATAGCTGTTATCTCGATAAAAAGTTAATTAAAAAAAAAACAAATGTCTCATGCATAGCCAAGCACATTATGCCTCCTATACGCTGGACTCTGCTTCTATGTGATGCCCAGAGGATGACCTGCAAAGGCCCTTATGACCGTGAGCCTTGTGCTGTGCTGGGTCGGGGGTCGTACCTTTCGGCTCATCAGCACCTTTTGAAAGAGTGAGAGTGTATATACACACACACACACGCACACACAAACACGCACACACACACACAGACCACTCCCAGGTGCTGGCGCAGTTTCAGGAGAAATGTAACAGCCATGCCCATGTCCCACTCCTGGTGGTGGGTTTTGGCTACATCATTGTAGTTTTGGTGTGTGTGTGTGTGTGGGTGTGAGTGAGTGTGAGTGTGTGAGTGTGTTGGTGAGTGTGTGGGTGTGTGAGTGAGTGTGGGTTTGAGTGTGTGGGTGTGTGAGAGTGTGGGTGTGTAAGAGTGTGGGTGTGTGAGAGTGTGGGTGTGTGTGCGCACCATGTTTCAATGGAAGATAGAGATTTGAGGCTGAATAACAACTCAAATGATGGGTGAGGGTCTGTCGGGTGGAACTTTTTTGTCTCTGCACGTGTGTCAGGTTGTGGTTCTCGTTTTCCAGTCTCGTGGTGTGGCTCTGAGTTTGTGAACGGATGTGCAAGTTGTTGTTGTTGTTGTTGTTGTTCAGCAGGCAGAGTTGCAGTCCCACGGTTGGCCTGCAGGGGGCGCCGTCTCCTCTATAGGCCCTCGGCGGAGGGCTCGCCGCCCGAGCCTGACTGAGCGCGCTTGATGTACAGATTCAACAACTTGAGCTGTGGGAGATCAGGGAGAGAAGGAAATATGTCAACGCCGAGGGCGAGAAACTGAGCGAGAATGATTTTAAAATGTGTTTGTTGCGATGTTGACACGATATATTGTTTCACCTTCTGACTAATGTACTATTGTAAGTTGCTTTAGATAAAAGTGACTGCTAAATGTAAATGATATTGAAAAAAATGCTCAGGGCTGGCCTCCAAGGTCTATCAGAACGAATATTAGAATGTTTTTTTTTATCCCTTGGATATTCAAACTAAATATAACCTAGCCTACATTCGTATAATGCGTCGAAACAGAACGTTTTTTTAAATGAAATCTTTTGTATACATTGTTTGAGAATAAAAAAATAGCAGCATTTGAATACTGATTTCTGAATCAAATACCAACTCATCGAAATAATGCATTCTACTATTCCATCTCAGCACTACAGACGCTGTTTGGGAGGTTTGAGTCGTGTGGATGTTTAAGGGGGGCCGAGGGGACTGAAGGCACCTTGCTGCTGGACAGCTGGCTGAGGTGTGGTTTCAGCTCCTCTCCGATGACAGCGTAGATTGCCACCAGGCAGAACACACACGACTTCCTTACGCTGCTCTCAGAGTTGTCGTAACCCTGTAGAGGCAGACGGAGCAGATGATTACCAAGGACAACCGACAACACGTGGCAACAAGACGTCCAACCGGACCATGTCTTTATCATAGTTCACAGCACGAATGGAATTGAAACATGTCATTATTTCAGCGTTTCCTCAAAGACGCAGGCTCCACGTTCTCTCACGTCACGACAAAAAATCCCTGATTCTTTCATGAGAAACAAAATTTGAGACACAGTAGTTATCAAAACGAGGTCAATGTGGCCATGTGATCCGGCCTAATCTCTACTGAACACGATACAGAACCAACACCTCATCAATGAGGGAATCTCTTTATCCTTACCATGTTATTACCCTAAATTCAGGAAGACAAAATGAAGGAGCAGGTCTGGGACAGGTTATAGCTAGCTCGAGGATGCCTCCTAACCTGTGGATGTTGGGGATTTAACCCAGTACCTTTCAGCTGAGGGTCAAGCACCCTAGTAATCACTAATACACCATCCATACCTCTCTGGCTCGATCTGACATGGTTTCTACAACACACAATGAACTGAAGAGCGACCCCACATTCCCCTTGACCACCGCTTGTGACATCAGGGCTCACCAGTATCAGTCCGGGGACGATCTCGGGCAGCAGGGCGCCCAGGCCCTCGGGGGGCACCCTCTCGATCACCTTGGTCTGCATCTTGATGGCGGCCAGGTTGATGGGGTACTCGGCCGACTGGATGATGGGACACAGCACCTTGACGCACTGGTCGGGGCTGATGGACAGGGCCAGCATGGCCGCCGTCTCCTCCGCCGCCCGCACCACCTGGACACACACACACACACACACAGAAACACGCACACACACACACACAGAAACACGCACACACACACACAAATAGAAACACACACACACAAAGAAACACAAACACACACACAGAAACACGCACACACAAATAGAAACGCACACACACAAATAGAAATACACACACACAAATAGTAACACACACACAGAAACACACACACACGATTAGATTCCGTCAAGGCTCATTTCATTAAAAACAGGACACTTTGTAACTCCAACTTTAGTCCATGAGCTTATTTGCCGTCTGTTTACATCTAGCATTTTAGCAGTCCCCACTATCCAAAGCGTCCCCCTGACCAATCAAACAGTTCCATCACTATCAGCCGAAGGACCAGATGAGAGGGCGGAGGACAGAGGGTACCTCCTTGTGGGGGTCCTTGTGAGCCTCCAGGGCCTTCATGATGGTGAGCTCAGCGTAGTTCTTGAACCTCCACGGCTGTTTGCTGAGGATCTCCCTCAGCACCCGCAGGGCCAGCGCACGGATCACATGCTGTCACACACACACACACACACACACACACACACACACACACACACACACACACACACACACAGGACCGCGTTAGCAACGCCGCGGGATTGTGAGAGCATGATATCAGTGGGAATGTGAGAGAGTGAAGGAGTGTGTTTGTGTTAGTGTGATATGTGTGTGACTGTGAGAGAGTGAAGCACAGTGTGTGTGTGTTAGTGTGATATGTGTGTGACTGTGAGAGAGTGAAGCAGTGTGTGTGTGTGTGTCAGTGAGCGTCCTGGTACCTCCCGGTCTCCCAGCGTCTCCAGCAGCAGCAGCAGGATGGTCTTGAAGTGTTCGTCCCACACCTGCAGCGTGTTCTCGCGGATCAGCCTGAGCAGCTCACACAGCGCCCCCTTCCGCTCCTCCACACGCTCGTTGTGATTGGACAGCTCCTTCAGCAGCTCCGCCACCAGCTCCGATTGGTCCAAGCCGCTGCCGTCTGTTTTTAAAGGAAGAAGGAGAAGGATCGTTGGGAGGGGGAAAACGGATGCTCGCACAACACAGGCAAACTGAATGTGGCAGGTATGTCCAGATGGAAATGGGTAATATTTGTGTGTGTCTGATCGTGCTTATTTATGTTTCAGTAAATTAGCATGCATGTGTGTTTGTAAATGTTTGCGTTTGCATGCGTGAGTGAGTAAGTGAGTGAGTGAGTGAGTGAGTGCGAGCGCGCAAGGAGAGCGAGAGGGAGGCGCCCGTACCATCTGCGCTCTGCTCCAAGTCGTCTATGCTGCTGTCCTTCAGGCTGTGTTTGAAGGGAGAGTCGGAGAAGTGGTCGCGGGCCCCCCGGGGGCTGGAGAGCAGGGGCGTGTTGAGGAGGGACGTCTTGTTGTCCAGCGCCATGCGGCCGCCGTCCACCCCGTCCCCCGGCCGGCCCTCTGGTCCGCTGCCGCCCTGCTGGCCAGAGACACACATTACAACAACAACCGCCAAGCAGACCTGCCTGCTCACAGGAGGTGACAAACGGACCCGTTTGGGAACCAGCCCCTGTGGGCGGGCGAGAAGGTAATGGTTGTGGTGTTGAAGTATTGCGGTGCACTCTGAGAAGGAAATAAAGGGAAACTACAACACTGTGTACGGCGGCCCTCAATTTAAGATGATTGAGTTGACTCTTGATTTTTAATTTCAAGCAGTTAGTCGACTTATGCCGCTTTTCCACCGCACATGTAGCTCGACTCGACACGACACGACTCGACACGACTCGACACGGTAGCAGCGCGGGTGCTTTTCCACCGCAAATAGTACCTCCGGGACGTGGGCGGGGTCGTCTGCGAGAAAGGGCTGTGACGTATTTTTGTACGCGACGCAAACAACACCTACGTAACCTACACATGGACAGAACCAACATAACAACAATGGAGAACATCGATGCGATGGTATTCGTGTTCGTATTATTAGCTGGCATGTTGAAGAAGTGGAATATGTTGGCTGCGGCGCTGCTATGGCTGTTACCAGCATGGTTGCCATGTCGCTCTCGTGACTTCGTCACACTCTCTGGCCAATCAGTGGCCGGCCGTCTGCCGACGTCACCTTTTAGCATCGGCTCAGCCGCTTGGAACCTAGAGCGAGGCGGTACTAGAAAAAGCAGCCACTTGAGGTACTAGATCGCGGTGGAAACGCAAAAAAGGCGAGCTGAGTCGAGTCGAGTCGAGCTGGTACCATGCAGTGGAAAAGCGGCATAATAGTCACATTATTATATATTTTTTAATCAAAATATTTATTTATGCATCTTTATGCTTCATGATAGATTGAGATAGATTTGAAGGTATGGGAGACAGAGGGGAGGTCAGGGCAGGAATCAATCCGCCTTAACGGTACACTCTCTACCCGGGGAGTCACCCCCCCCAATTGTGGCACTTTTAATGCACTTATTTCAACGTATTTTTGGCGGCAACAGAATTTTGTGGGAGTTCCAGGGCTGCCAGAGTGTTATCAATGAAACACTGTTTACAAGGCGCTAGCTATAAAATATTACACAATTGTAACAACTAGCATTAAAAACATCCCTGTTACACATGCACCAAGAGGGCTGCAAGTTGGCGCCATGGACAGAGTTGTTCTGAATGTGTCGGTTCAACCACGACAGACCTTGAACCTTTTTCTCAATATTATCTATACACAGTATAACTACACACAACGTTACTCAAAGCGAGTGGTGGAGATATACACTAGTTCCTATTTGATGGCCCGGTGGATGCGTTGAGCTCCCTCCAGGGAGTTGTTCTTGTCCACAGCTCTGCAGGCGGGGTTAACCTTTGCGGGCATGTGTGGTATGAACCCCCGGTGTGTCTCTGGCGCGTGTGGAGGGCTGGAGCTCCGCGTGGATCAATCGTGGGGAGGGCTTCATACTAACAGCGGGGGCCGGGAGGGTGAACCTCTGCTTGCATAGGTAGAGACCCTCCTCACATTATGAACTGGTGGGGAAATATCTGCTGGACCGTCTTTACTCTTCAGCTATTTGGATTTTATTGAAAGCATTCAACATTCAGTGAATTCTGATACTCATCATCAAGGAACAGGTAGGGGATAAGGCATCTTGGCCCAGGATACGGCTATAGCCAGACTGCAGACAAGGGCAGAGGGATCGATCCCAGTACCCTTTGTCTAGGAGTCCAAACCCTAGCCACTATAATCTCCTGTGCCGTGTTCCAATATCCATACTATCCGTACTTACTAGCCTAAGTTTGAGTACGTAGGGCGTTCCGATTCAGATCGGGCGAAAATAAGTGTACTGAAAGGACCCGGATTGGTGTACTCAAAACGGTCAAATCGCGAAGTGTGTGGCGATGTACACATTTCGTACTCAACGGCAGCCATCTTAGCTACGTAGCGGAAGAGGGCGGAGCCAGGCTGAGGCAGAGTCGGTGCATTTTCCACATAGCCTGCATTAATAGAGTCATATTGTAGTTTTTTATAGTTTTCATAGCTTTTTATAGCTGCTAGGCGTAAAGAGTTCACCGTTCAAAGCGGGGTGTTTATTGCGGGGGAGGAGCTGCGGCGGCAGTCGTGATCGTAATTTCCGGTGAGTGCACCACGGAGTACTCGATTTGGAACAGCACTCACATCTGAAAATTAGCGCACTTAGTGAGTGGGGATAGTGTACTTTGTTTAAGTGTCCTCCGACGCAGGCTCAGAACAACATGGGCATCATCCACTGCGATAACACAACGCCGCGTCCAGTGCACAGCGCTCCAAGAGGGAAAGACTCTGTCTCAACGGGGACAGAGACACGTGTCCTTGCAGACGACCCCCCCCCCCCCCCCCCCCCAGCAGGACGCGGTGTGGTGTCCTGCCGAGGTCCTGACTCAAAGCTTATTTACCCGCCGCTCAGCAGATCCGGTTACCCTACTCGTCACGGGTCAGGAGTGACACCGCGTCAGACGGACCCCCGCCACGGGGTCGCCTGAGCCCCCCGGGGTATAGCTGCGTCTGAACCCGTTAGAGAGGCCGTCGGCTGTTGGCAGGCGGGGGGCGTCAGGTGGTCCCGCGGCGGCAGGCCGATGGCATGCCGGCTGGTTATGTTTCAGATAAACCCGTGAGAGAGTGTGTGAATGTCAACAGGGGGTCAACACCGCCTGCACTGGGACATATGTGTTGCCCGGATGGGGGTGGGGTTAGGGTTAGTCGCAAGGGTCTTCCGTTACATAAGAATCATCCGGGTGACATTGGAGATTATAACGTGTTAACTCGAAAACATATTCCGGTACCTCCACTCGAGTTACGGTTAAAAGCTCGCCCACTGGCCGCGCTCTTGGCCTGAATGTATGCCTTTGTATCCCTTTTCTCCAACAAGCTAAACCACTGAGAGCTAACCCTAACCCTAACACTTAATCCCTGCTTATGTAGCTGCTTCAAAGTGTTAGCCCCCCCGGGGGGGGGGGGGGGCACCATTACAGGTCCACTTATTATTTATGCCAACGGTGCGTGATTGATTGTCCAAACCTTTCTAATTTGACATAAATGTTACCGTTGCACTTGAGTTTCTGAATGCGAACTAGCACACCGCGGACCAGTTTGCGACCCATCGACGGTTGCGTTGAGGACCCCGAGCTCCCGGTGTGTGAACACCGAGGACGCCCAGGGACCGGGGGCTCCACCCACCTCCTCCCCCTCGCGCCGGCGGGCGGGCTCGTTCATGTCCTCCTGGCTGCGCACGCTGAAGTTCTGGATGGCATCGGTCACGCCCTTCAGAGAGCTGTAGATGTCCTCCGAGTTCATGTTCTCCGTGTCGTAGTCGAACGCGCTGCACAAAGACACATGGCTATTAGTTTTCCTTTTACTATTGAATAAGTGAATTGCTTCAGATGCGAAAAAGTGTTCTGAAATCCCCCTCGATTGCTCCCATTGATTTATTTACGGTTTATTTGATAGTGACAGATACGGTGTACATAGACAAATTGACTCCGCTTCGGATGCAAGTATCAAAGTGTTTATAGCAGTTGCCACAGCCGGTGTGTGTGTGTGTGTGTTGGTGCGTGTGTGTGTGTGTGTGTTACCTGGGCGACGGCGTGTTCTGGTGGGAGGTGTTGGTGGGGGAGGTGAGGGGGCTAGTCCAGCTGGCCGGCGAGCGGGGGGTGTGGCGCGTCAGGGGGCTGCCCATGGTGGCCTGAGGAAAGGGGACAGGAGGTCAGGTGACGTACACGAGCCCTCAGGTGAGGGGGGTGTGGGAGAGGAGAGGGTGTCTGGGAGAAGAGGGTGCTTCTGTGTGTATGCTTGTGGGAGAAGAATGCGTGTGTGTCAGTCGGTACGTTGACATGCACAGCTTAATCCGATTAAAGCCATAGTTCGACGATGCTTGTCAATTGGACAACTGCAATTGTCCGAGTATACATGGCGGTGAGAAAATCGAATCATTGGCAGAAGCATTGGCCTTTCTCCTCCATGTAGCGTTTCAATCTGGACTTCAGAGAGTCAAAGCCAAAGTTCCTTTCCCCCAATTCCTTCTCCACCATGGCCGAGATAACCCCCACTAAGAGTCTTTACTTGTTGTGGAAGTACCAGAGTCGGAGAACCCGATGCAGTCTTTAAGATTCATAATGTTATAGAATATCCCCTTCAGTTCGGCGGTGGCGCAATGAATGAGTAAAGATTGAAACACGTCGGAAGATATATATTTTTTTTTTGACAGATGTGCCCGAAGTTATTACTTTTTCAACCTCGTTGATGACCAAATTTAGTTTGATGACCAACGTTTACTTGGTCATCAAAAACATGTACTTTTATTTCAGCCTTGGGTGAAATCGAAGCGTAATGTGTACTGAATGCATGTTGATGATGATACACTTCTTATAGGGGGTAACTACATTAGCACAACACCGTCTTCCTCCATCTTCTGCACCACCTTTTGAAATAATTCGCAGTTTCTCATTTTCCGACGGCGAAAACCATTAACATAAAAAACAAAAAATTAACTATTTAGATTTCTAAAAAAAAAAATTAATTTAGTAATTTATTTTTTATAAATTATTATATATACCGGTACGTCTATGGCAACAACACACGACTACCGTCTCCTTCTACTTCCGACCGCAATATCTAGAATATGCTCAGAACGCAAACTCCGATATGCGATACGATGCTTGTATACATTTATACTTGTATACAGTTAGAAAGCCGACTATGAACGTTCATGTGCCGATTTTTGTGTGAAGTAGATCGGTTAAAGGTGTTTTCTTGCATTTTAGAAGTCCTGTTGAGGTCTTATTCGTTTATTTACCCAAGTATGACTCTGCATGTTTACGTGCTGACTTTGTATCTCCAAGAAAAATGTGTATGCGTGGGTCAGTTTGTATCTACGAGAGAAGTGTCAGTGTGTATCTCCAAGGGGAAGTCAGTGTGTGTATAAGTGTTTAGCTCTGGGAGGAGTGTGATTGTGTGTGTGTCTCTTTGAGCAGTGTGTGTGGTACCTGGGCAGCGTTCCCGGTGTTCCTCAGGTGGTTCTGCAGCAGCTTGGTGGCTCCGTCCTGGAAGGTCTTGGGCAGCGCAGCCAGCAGCATGGTGAACTCTGGGGTGTTGAGCTGGAACAGGGAGATCAGCACCGCCTGGGCCGCCTGCCACGCACACACACACACACAAACACACACACACACACACACACACACATACACACACACACACACACACAATGCATCAGCTTTTCCGCTCTGGAAAAGTGCAATATGAATAAAATGTATTAATATGATGATGATGATGATGATGATGGGTACCTTGCGGACTTCGGAGCTCTTGGGCTCCGTGGTCCAGGTGATGATGCGGGAAACGGCCAGGCGTGTCTCGCTGAGGTTCACGAAGTCCGGCGCCTCCATCTGCAGGGTCAGCGTCTCAATGTACTTCAGGATGGCCACCTTCACCTGCGCGCACACACGCACACACACACACAGTTAAAGCTGAGGCATGTTAACGGCTCATTAAGAAACGTAAAGTAAAGAAGTACACATGACATCTCTAAACCAATCAGCATTCCCAGGTCAGGAACGGGAGGATAGGACGTCTGTGGCCGTGAAGCTGGCAAATGAAATGACCGGGTGGAAGGAAGCGATGCACTCCTGCTAGGGAAAATCATAGTGGTGAGTGAGGGGCAGAGGGTAAAGGTCAAAGGTCACACGGGGAGAACATGCTTTAAAAGTAGTAAGCAATGCGAGGAACACAGATGGTTCAAAGGAAATTTGGTGAATGTTGCGTGACAGACGTCAAAAAGTGCGTTCTCCTCCGTCTCTCTCTCTTGCCCTTTCTTTTTTTTCGCCAAAAAAAGGTCATAAAGTAATGATAATACGTTCCTGGGCCTGGTGCGCCACTCAATTGCTCCCCCCTGGAGCGCACTGACCTGGGAGGACTGGTTCCAGGCTGCGGCCTGCTCGTCTAGAGAGCAGGCGTGGCGGCGCACTCTGGGGGGGAACAATTTAACCCCGGCCCGGGCCCTGCCTCGCCCGCAACACGAGCTCCGGCCAGGCTTCAGAGAGAGAGAGCAGAGGACCGCGTCAATCATCTGACGGAGACGGAGGGGGGGGGGGGGGGGGGGGGGGGGGGGGGGGGGTGGTGGTGCTGGGGTGGGGGGGGGGGGCGGAGGAGCGGGGGGGGTGTGAGCGAGCAAGAAGGAGAGCGAAAGGCGAGCAAGATGGAGACTTATACACACAAAGAGAGAGAGAGACAGAGAGAGAGACAGGGACAGAGACAGAGACAGAGACAGAGACAGAGACAGAGAGACAGGGAGACAGGGAGACAGGGAGAGAGACAGAGAGAGGGAGAGGGAGAGGGAGACAGAGAGACAGAGAGACAGAGAGACAGAGAGAGACAGAGGGAACCAGACAGCACCAGGGGTCAGGAAGGCCTAAAACTAGCTGGAGGAGATAGAGGTGGGATTCAACTGTGAAGTTGGGGCGGGAGGGGGGGTGCGCAGGGCTAACAGGAAGTGAGGAGCTCTGGGGTTGGTGGGCAGAGGAGCAGAGGTGGAGGAGGACAATGTGTTGAGTGAGGTGGGGAGACGGAGGGAGAGAGGGGGGGGAGAGGAGGGAGAGACGGAGGGAGAGGAGGAGAGGAGGGAGAGAGGAGGGAGAGTGGAGGGAGAGAGGAGGGAGAGTGGAGGGAGAGAGGAGGGGGAGTGGAGGGAGAGAGGAGGGGGAGACGGAGGGAGAGGAGGAGAGGAGGGAGAGAGGAGGGAGAGTGGAGGGAGAGAGGAGGGAGAGTGGAGGGGGAGAGGAGGGAGAGAGGAGGGAGAGAGGAGGGAGAGAGGAGGGGGAGAGGAGGGGGAGAGGAGGGAGAGTGGAGGGAGAGAGGAGGGGGAGTGGAGGGAGAGAGGAGGGAGAGAGGAGGGAGAGTGGAGGGGGAGAGGAGGGAGAGAGGAGGGAGAGAGGAGGGGGAGAGGAGGGAGAGAGGAGGGAGAGAGGAGGGAGAGTGGAGGGGGAGAGGAGGGAGAGAGGAGGGAGAGAGGAGGGAGAGAGGAGGGGGAGTGGAGGGAGAGAGGAGGTGGAGAGGAGGGGGAGAGGAGGGGGAGAGGAGGGGGAGAGGAGGGGGAGAGGAGGGAGAGAGGAGGGGGAGAGGAGGAAGAGAGGAGGGGGAGAGGAAGGAGAGAGGCGGGAGAGAGGAGGGAGAGGAGGGAGAGAGGAGGGGGAGTGGCGGGAGGTTGTCTTATAGCAGGGAAGGATGGAGGGGAGGGGAGGGGGGGCGGTGTAGGCGAGCTTTGTGGCGCGGGGCTCAGCCTCAGCGGGACAAAGCCAAGAGTAAAGCTTATTGGCGGTCATTTCATTCGCCAACCAATCACAGCCTGGGATTTTGAGGCGTGTAGGATGGGCAGTGGGGAGGTCATAAAAAGTGCATTAGTTACCGTGGTTATCAAGTTCCAGTCACCGATCAGGCCCGATCCCCCCCCCCACCCCCCCTCTTCTTCCTTCCCCTCTCCAAAGCCTTTGTTTTATACATGCGCTGATACGGACATACAGGCTGGTCAAGGTGTCCCTGATCCTCCCCACAGCGGGCAGGGCGGGGGTCAGGGCTCGTACCTTCAGGTTAGGGGTCTGCGTCTGGTCCACGGTGAACCTCATGAGGATGGTGAACTGCAGGTCGTTGGGGAAAGACTCGCTGCAGAGGGGGGACGACAACACACAAATCCACTTAGCGGGACGTTGATGACAGCTGCCACGCCCTGTCATCACTACTAGCATTCAGCTGGGCTGACCGTTTACCACTTCGTCGTTAGGGAGAGGTGGCGACTTTTAAACCCAATGTCACATCTGTTATGGTTCAAGTTGCATTGAAAAATGTGCCTGCTACATGACCTAATGGTGGAGAGTTAATAGTGTCTGTCTGTCTGTCTGTCTGTCTGCTGTGTGTGTGTCTGCACACTTTGAAACTTCACACCGGCACATTGTGATCCCAATGACGGTCACCGATCCCGGAGTGCAGGGTCTTCTGGAGCGCTCCACGCTGCCCGCTGGAGGGCGAGTCCTAGGTGAAGGAACGCTCTGGGGGCTGGGGTGTCTGGAGACTCACCGCGTGACGTCCAGGGCCCGCTGGACCTTGGCCTGGACGGAGCCCAGCAGGTCGGCGCCCATCTTCTTCAGCAGCTGGGTGAGCAGGACGAAGAGCCAGTCCTGCAGGTCCTCCTTGTGGACCAGGATGAAGTCCACCAGGGTCTCCAGGAACATGCTGAACACCTGCAGAGACACCGTGTGCGCACAGCAAGGTGTTACACACACAAAACAAATACACACAGATATATGGAGATATCTAGGTGTCATTTGTAGCATTTCTTCCTATTTAGTTCTACAATTGTACTGTTCATATATGTACACGTTGGTATACACACACAGACCCAGGCATGCATATGCAGCAGATACTGTACAATCACTTTCAGCGGATGGTAGAAACAATAGAAGTGAAGGTGGTGTGATTGCTGAACCACGTTAGTCATCATCCCCCTGACCTCGTCCTAAACCCATTCATGCTCCGTCACCAGCTCTCCAACTAACCAACTCATTAAGAGCCAAGCGGGGCTTTTCACACCCGGGATCAATCGCAAATAAATAGGCCAGTGTCACTTTTCCACTGGCACGGAGGCCAGCACCAGACTGCACCGTGAGCAACTGGGAGGGGTCACTGGGAGGGGTCACTGGGCCATCAAACAGCATTGGTTGGCTCTTCTCTACCGTTTTATTGGATTTGTTATAAGAAAATCTTCTAATATAATTCATCAATCCTCAATATTCATTGAAAATCATTTCACACAATTACAATTACCCCAAACATGTACATATATCAACCAAAATGCACAATTATAAGATAACATTTTTGGTGTGTGAATGTCTCAACGCCGGTTAGACGCACCTCGTCCAAATGTCATCCACCTCATCCTGTTCCCCACGGTATTTTAATAAACATACTTCTAACGGCCCTTTCTTTAGCTTGAGCCTTCTCCCTCCTCACTGGCTGGAGTGTGTCTGTTAAAGGGACACTCCACCACGTCCCACAAAGGCTGTTGTCCCCCGCTGCTATAGCTATAGTTACATATACACTAGTGAAAAAGCAACCCTGGCTCTGTGCATAATCAAAATCATTCCACATGCTGATCGGTCGGATTAGTAGGTCATTTGTCCTGGTGATAACACACAAATTAGTCGTCCAATCAGATTATTGATGCAGAAAGTAAACAACCAACTGTCCACACTTACTCTCTACAGAGAGTTCCAGAAGATGGTCGCATGACAGGAGGGAGAGAGAAGACAAATTCAGTCAAATAACAAAACCATGAATGAACAGTATCGGCAAAATAAAAAAAATGATCACATTACATGACAAACACTTTATATACGGTCAGGTCACGGTCCAAAACTATCCTGCTCAAGATGTTTTGAGTGTTCAAACCTTCAGAAGGAAACACGGGTGGGTCTGGAGAGCCATGAGATGGAAGTAAAGGTGGTGAGTGAGGGATGAGAGGAGGAGTGGTGAAGGACAGGGGGTCAAATAAAGAGGAGGAGGAGGAGGAGGAGGAGAGGGGAGGAGCCATGATGAGATGTACCTTGAAGGAAGCAGAGCTTATACCGGATTCTGCCGTGCCGTACGTTCTGCCGGAGTCTCGCTGCAATTCACCAAATCCTCATGTCAACCGAGGCGGGAAACGAGGAGGAAAGGGAGGGGGGGGGGGGGCGTCCTCATACACTCGAGTGTGTGTGTGTGTGTGTGTGTGTGTGTGTGTGTGTGTGTGTGTGTGTGTGTGTGTGTGTGTGTGTGTGTGTGTGTGTGTGTGTGTGTGTGTGTGTGTGTGTGTGTGTGTGTGTTCGGGGACAGGAAGAGAGAAGTTGTGTGTAGGGGGTGTGGGGCGTAGCAGAGTGGGAGCGATCCTCAGTGGGCCCTTCCCCCATTGAAAAAGGCGGAGTTAGAGAAGGAGGAACCGCAGCCGGTTAGTGAGGAAGCTGCAGCCAGAACGACCGACGTCAGCGCATGACACCCGGGGAGGAGAGTCCAGGTCCACACAGTGAAAGTGCCCACCCTGGTATCCCCACACAACCCAGTGTATACTAGTGAGGGAAATCAGCAGACAACCAGGAAGGAACTTTTACTTTGTGAACCTGCAATCCCCCCACCGCAGCCTATATGGCTTTGTGTATGCGTGAGTGTCTATATCACAGTGTGGGTAGTCAGCGTCATCAGCTTGGTTTGTGTGTGTCTGTGTGTCTGTGTGTGTGTGTGTGTGTGTGTGTGGCGCATCTTGAGGCTGACGTGACGTGAGGGGAGACGTGAGGGGGAGTTGGTTGGTGGGGGTAGTGGGGTCGGTGGGGTCAGGGGTCATCCACCCGGACGGCACACAGAGGGTGAGGAGGTTGCACGCAAACTCAGGCCTGGCATGCCGTTAAGAGACTAGTCTGATGCACACTCGCCATGCCAGTGCGTGTAGGGGGGCACACGTGTGTGTTGCTGTGAGATTGGATATCCGATCAATTTGAGTCTGAATGTGCTGTTGGATACACATATATGAACAGATTTTAAATGGCACGATTTGACCTAGGTGTGTGCATGTGGCAGATATACAGCCCGATTCCTTCTCGCTGTATTTGGTTTACTCTTGGCAGAATCCGGTACAATGGAGGGGTGGTGGGATAAACAAAATCAAATTGGATGGAAAATAAACATGAATTCATGATTGTGAAGAGCTCTGTGTACCTTGTGGCCGTTCCTGGCCGAACCAATGTGAACAAAGTACACACAGACTGGAATGGGTACAAATGTGGGTCTGTGTGTGTGTGCGTGTGTGTGTGGGTGTGTGCGTGCGTGAGAGTGAGTGAGCTACTACTTGCGTTCCATGCAGCCATACCTTACTATGTGGGTCTGCAAACATTCTGGTGAAGATTTCACACAACCTTTTCAGCTCCACTCGACTGGGAGACGGGAGAGAACGAGGCTTCTGTTAGCATGGGGGAAAACCCCAAACCTAAAACATGAACCATTTTCATAGGCCGACGGGGTCTTGTCCTGCTCTGTGATTGGCTGACCTGAGAGTGCGCTGGTTCTTGAGCAGGGCTTGCAGTCCCAGAAGTCCCTCCTTCCTCTCGGACCAGTTGGCACTGGCACAGCGATTCAGCACCTAGTCACACACACGCATGCACATTGAGCAAGTGTAGTGCTGTGTGTGATTCTCAATGTGTGTGTGTGTTACTGTCTATGTATGTGAAAGTATACAATTGTGTGTTTGTGGATGATGAGAGCGGGACAGTCACTGTGTGTGTGTGTGTGTGTGTGTGTGTGTGTGTGTGTGTGTGTGTGTGTGTGTGTGTGTGTGTGTGTGTGTGTGTGTGTGTGTGTGTGTGTGTGTGTGTGTGTGCCCCCACCTCGGCCACGTCCTCCGTCTGCCTCATGTAGGTGGGGATGGCCCCCCCGTTGCGGGAGCTGTAGGAGCGCTCCGAGCAGGCGCTGGAGGCGTCGCTGTTGGCGTCGTCGTCAGAGTACATGCTGTAGTTCTCATAGCGCCGCCGCGCAGGCTTCTTCTGCAGGGGGGCGGTTAACAGAGAGAGAGAGATACAGACAGACAGACAGACAGACAGACAGACAGACAGACAGACAGACAGACAGACAGACAGACAGACAGACAGACAGACAGACAGACAGACAGGGAAAGGGGGGAGAGGAAGAGATGAACATACAGCGAGGGAGATATACACAGAAAAACAGAGGGGGGGGGGGGGGGGGGGGAGAGAAACAGACCACAGAAAGACAAACAGACACACACAGACAGACAGATCGGGAGGGGGGAGAGGGAGAAGGAAAGAAAGCGAGAGACACCGACGCAGACAAAGAGAGAGTGAGAGGACAGGGGGTGAGTTGACTCAATCACAGAGCCTCACTTCAGCATTCAAAAGCACCTCTTCCACACAGAGCAGCCAAAAGTCATTAGGACTATCACAGCGCTTAACACACTCCCACACACACACTCGGGCATGCACACACATTAGTTATGTATGAGGAGGAGGAGGGAGAAGAGGCTGACCTTAGAGCGCATGTCTCCCAACAGCTGAGAGCATTGAAGCACAAGGAGGTAAAACCAGGGGTTAGACAGAGGAGACACCAAAGGCCACTGTGGTGCACACACGCATTCCCACACACTGGCATGCAAGGTGACGTGCACTCGCTCACACACACACTCATGGAGGTAAGAACTTCCCACAGTGTCAATGTTAAAATTGTCTTTGTGTGCATCAGGTTTTAGACGATGTGTGTACAATGCGTGTGTGTGTGTCGGTGGGGGGTCGTACCAGGGCGTCTGCGACCGCCTCCTCGATGTCGGAGCCCTGGTTCAGGACCCTCATGGCGCTGACCGAAGACGACAAGCGACTGGACTGACTAATGCTGTACCCTGTCGTCCCTGGAGACGGACAAAGAGACACATGAATACAGAGACAGAGGTAGAGAGAGAGAGGAAGAGGTGGAGCAAGACAGAGAGAGAGGGAGGGGGAGGGAGAGAGAGAGAGAGAGACAGAGAGAGAGAGGAAGAGCAAGACAGAGAGAGAGGGAGGGGAGAGAGGAGAGAGAGAGAGAGAGGTAGAGGTAGAGGTAGAGGTAGAGAGAGAGAGAGAGAGAGAGAGAGAGAGAGAGAGGTAGAGGTAGAGGTAGAGAGAGAGAGAGAGAGAGAGAGAGAGAGAGAGAGAGAGAAAGAGAGAGAGAAAGAGAGCGAGAAAGAGAGCGAGAGAAAGAGAGCGAGAAAGAGAGCGAGAGAGCGAGAGAGAGCAAGAGAGAGAGGTAGAGAGACAGAGAGACAGACAGAGAGAGCCCCCCCCCCCTCCCCCCCGACGTCATGACTCGTTAAGCAGGCTTAATGGACCCCCAGGCAGCCCGGGTGCCGTTTGGGGGAGGAAGCATGGTTTAAAACAGGCCGTCGGAACACACATGGATGTAACCCCCGCACTGGGGTGATGGGGTTAAAAAGAAGAAAACAGACGATGACTGGTGGAGGAAGTGGTGGAATGGTCGTCATGGCAACTGAAAAGAGGCAGAGACATGCGGCTCTCGAAAAAGCGTTGACGTTCCTTCGAAGAATGCAATGGACAGGAAAAATTCCAACGAAAACCAAAATAATCTAAATAACAAAATCCAAATGACAGGCAGGCAGAAAAATAAAGAAACTCAGATATTTCGGAACTTAAGAACAGAAAGGGAATTAAGGCAGAGAAGAAGAGCAGGTGGGTGGGTGGGTCACGAAGAAGCTGTAGTACTCATCCTTCACCTGCAGCCCCAAAAGTATCAGGTGTGTGGAGAGCCCCTGTGGAGCGAGAATAGCTCCGTGCTGCTGCAACACACACACACGTATGTGCACACATGTCCACATGGTTTTACAACCATCACACACACACACACACACACACACACACGCACACAGATTGTGGATAGAGAAACAAAAGCAAACCCCCAAACTGTTACAACAGAGTGTGAAGCAGGATGGAAGAGAGAGCAGAGCTGTCCATGCAGCATCACGCCTGTATTTCAGAGAGTTCCCTTCTGAACAGACTCAGCTCAGCTCACAGTGGGATCAACTCTGTTGAACCGGCTGCAAGCCTCTTGAGAGAAGCCAACAGCTATCTGATCAAGAGGTGGACACAATCTCTCGGAAAAACAAATGCGTGGCCAACTGCAGAGGACGCGGGGGCTAACCCTCCCGGCGTGTTTCATCACAGAGAGCCATGATGCCATGGATCACAGCCATCTCCTGCTTTGCTTTTTCCCTCCTTCATGCATCGTTTCATTGAGGTGCTTCTGTACGTGGCCCCCAGCACGCCCCTTGCCCCCCCTCGGTGCGGGCTACTCACCCAGGGGTGTGAAGGAGCGAATGGGGCTGGTGTCACGGCTGCTCTCCCTGCTGGCCTCCCGGCTGCAGCCCTGACTCATACTGGGCCGGGGGATACGACTGCCTCGAGCTAAAGGCACCCCCGCGCGCCGGGAGGGGGGAGTGTGGTGATGGTGGTGGGGGGGGGGGGGTCGTTACACCATGGGGTGGGTGGGGGTGGGGGAGGGGGGATAGGGTGGAGGAAGGACAAGAGACGACAGAGGAACAGATAGGAGGGAGAGAGGTGGAGGAGGGTGGGTCCATGAACAACAAAGAGAGAGAGGGAGAATAGAGGCCAGAGTGACAAAGAGACAGGAGATCAGCTGACAGAGACTGTGAGCCCGAACCAGCAGTAGCCGGGGCGCGTCCCAGTAGTTCATACCCCTCTCCTCCCCGGGAGGTGGGGTTGAACCACTGAGACGCGCCCCGACACGAAGCACGCGACTTCTGGACTCGGAAATATACATGAACAATACATATATAGATAAAACAACGGTTCAATATTGACACACACAAACACACACACACACACACACACACCTTTGCTACACATCGCACTATTGCGCTCACTCTCATGCAAACATGACATGCAGAATGAAGGAGGAAGTGATTGAAGATGAGCTGTATAGATCACAGGGAGAGGAGGTGAGAGGAGGGGGAGGGCAGGGAGTTGGAATCATGGGAGGAAGGGGGGGGGGGGGCTTGATTCGTACTTTTACCATATCACAACAATTAATCTGATTGCTGTACAGCTGTACAAATACCAAGCCAATCAAGATTAATCGCAGCCTATCCTTTCCCTTGTCAAGGAGGTAGCCGACAGCTGATTGGTTAGCTCAGACGGAGGTGAGGGGGGAGGTTCTCTTGACATGCAAACGTACATAAATAAAAGTATGCAGGAGCCAAGGATCACCGTGGGAACCATAATCACCATCACAACAATAGGCAGGAGGTCAGAGCGACAAGCCGAGAGCAGAAGGAGAGGATTCTGGGAATTGGCGGGAACAGGAGTAGCGAGGGAGGTGGTCGAGGGAAGGACGGACGGACGGACGGACGGACGGAGAGGTGGAGGAGTGGTGACGGGTGATTGGCCGAGAGCAAAGGGGATGGAGGCCGGGGGGGCTTACCTCCTCTGCTGGCTCCGTTGTAGATGGAACTAATGCTGGAGGGAGCTAGAGGACAGTGGGTGGGGTGGGGTGTGGGGGGGGGGGGGGGGGGGGGGGGGGGGGGGTGGAGGGAGAGAGGTGAGGTCCTGGGGTATAGTCTTGTGTTTTGGTGATTTCGTACGGTGTGCGTGCACGAGAGCCTTTCGACGGTCACGAGGCTCATGGCACTTTAAAACACTTTGTACAACGAGGGCGTCCATTTAACATGACCAACACAGAGAACTTGGGTCGTAGCAACATAACTATCACTTATGTCAGCAGTCTCCCGCGACCCCCCCCCATGTATATCAGGCGAGCGCGAGGTTGGGAACCACTGGGGAAGAGCAATATGCAACCATAGCGTGTCAATCACGCACAACAGATGTAAAACACCAGCAGGACCCAAACTCTGTTCAAGGCTGAAAGAGGAGATAAGGTAAACAAAAAAAATCGACATAGCATGTGCTAAATGCTACAAAGCTTCCTTGCAATGGCTTACATACATCATGATATTTCTACGACTTGAAGAGAGACAATATTCCTTACGGGGATCGGGAGTTTAGAATCAGAATGATATGTTTCTTTAAAAGCAAAGACAAAATAAAAAACAGTAAAGCCAATCCCATTTCTACCCCTTACCCCTTCCCCTTACCCCTTCAAAACAAGGGGAGGGGTAAGGGGAAGGGGTAAGGGGTAGAAATGGGATTGGGCCTAAGAGTCCAGGTGTGGATGTGTCCTCACCGACAGACAGCCGGGTGGGGGAGGAGTCCCTGGAACAGCCTTGGCTCCGGGGGATGCGGCTGCGTCTGTGTCCGGGGGCCGTGGCCCCGCCGGTCCCGGCCAGGACCCTCTGGGCCCCGGAGCTCATGGTGCTGAGGGCCGTCGTGGTCAGCACGCGGCCGGGGGATCCGCTGCGACTGCCGGCTGCACACCCAGGAAGAAGGAAAGGAAGGAGAACAGAGAGGAAGGACGAGAGGGAGAGAGAGAGGCAGACTGAGAGTCACTACAGGGCCTTGGATGAATTGAAGAGTTTCACAGTTCTGAACTGTAACGCTATTGGCCGAAGCAGCCCATACAGCCTTAAAGAGCCGGTGAACCCAGTGTTTGAGAAAAAAAATAATTAAAAATAGAGAATTTTAGGGTGAGGGGGGGGTGTTATACCCATGGTTACCACCCACGCCAAAAGCCGTTGTGTGTTAGCGTTATAATGAGCAGTGTTGAATAAATCACTGTTGAGACGGAGCTTAATCATCCACACACACCATGGTGTTATACAATAAGTGACTTTGTCTCGGACGCCGAAGGCAACCGCTGCCCTGACAGAGCTCCATACGGCCACACAAACCTCGCCGCCCCTGGGTCATGACGTCTCAGGGCCTCGGGAACGGCACTCAGACGTCACGTAAAGAACGCCATCTGCGTTTGCAGCAGGGTAATAGGATGCTACATATTTTTTCCAAAATTGGGGACTTATTTCAGTAACACTGATGAAGTGGCATATATTACCATGTAAACGATCATTTATGACAAATTACCACATAAAAAAAATAAAATAAAAAGGATTTTGGGTTCACTGGCTCTTTAAAACCGAATAAGGAGCATGGGGAGAGATGAATCTGGGCCTTGATGTTCTAACGTCGTGGTTCTCTGCTGTTGACATTGGAGAACCCGTTGTCACTTTTAGAGAGTCACAGAAATGCAATACACACTGTTTAAACATGTGGGTCTAAACATGCCATTGTCCTCTAGGTGATGCTGTGACACACAAGCTAAAAGGATAACAGGGGGATTCATGGGAGAAGAAGTAGTGGGATGTTTTGAAGATGGAGTCGATACAGTTCATGGCTCTCGCTCCCCACTCTTCTGACCCATGGGATCTCAGTGCCAAAATGGAAGCAAAAACATTCACAATAGTGTTGTTATTTCTAAGTGCTTATTAACAGAAGCGGTTATGGACGATAAGGTTGAGCTGGGAAACCGTCCGGACAAGACCGGTGAAGAACAAGCAAGCGTGCCTAGAACTGTAGAACATACATCGGGAATATTCTACAACCGCACCAGACCAACTGAAACTAGAGCACCACTCACACACAAAGACACATGAACACCTGAAGACACCACAACTGTTTTATGGTACATCAGGCTAAACTTTTTAACAATCCAAACACTTCCTTAACCCTTGCCCAAATAGTTTTTTCCCAAAATAAATTAATCAATTATTTGTAATCAAACTTTACAGGAAACAAAAGGCAAATACTTAAAAAAGGTAAATATTCTGTTGGGTGGACACATTCTATTTTCTGCACGGATGCAATAGCCCTTCACTAACTGTGGTCACCCTTCCTCTCTTTATATTGGCATTGGTAACCTTTGTAGCTTTCATCTGTCTTTCAACTTTTTTCTTCCCATCTTCACTGAAGATTTGAGTCAATCCAAACCAGAAGACAGGCAGGCAGACAAAAGTAGTGCAGTTACTTTAAAGCCTTTAAAAAGCAGTGTGCTTAACTCATCTTATGTCGTATAGCAGCACAGAGATCGCCACATCACTGTACCTGATTCCCAGCATGCCTCAGCCAGAGTGGGAGGGGCCAGTAGCGAAAGGTTTGGGCGCAGGTGAGGGGGGAGGAGTTGAAGTGGAAAAGAGAATGGGCACTGAGAGGATAAAGGATGGTTAAAGGAAAAGAAGCGTTGTAATCTTACCACCAATGGGGGTAGCAGACTGAGATCCTTATTCATTAAGCCCATTGGGTGGGGGGAGGGGGGGGGGGGGGGGGGGGAGAGCGGAAAACGAAGGGGGAAGGAACAGCAGATTAAACCAGATGAATTATGGGGGCGTTAGCAAACAAAGCAGTATGGTAGTTAGAACACCGAACACGATGGGAAGCCATCCCAACGTCCCACATCGAGAATGATGGCGAGGCTTGGACACAAAAAGCGCTTCATCAAAATGAAAGTCCATTTATTAAAGGAGGGAAATTAAAAATAAGCGCCGCTAAAAAAAACACGCTCACACACAAACTCGTTGCAATGTCCGCACACACACAGCACTGAAGCAGCAGCTGCGGGCAATGAACCAGGAAGAGCGGTGCATGATGGGACTGCCGGATTGCCACGTGAATGAAAGGGAAGCCCGTCCAACAAGAGGAAATGCGAAGCAATGCACCAAAGTAAAAATGCAGAGAACACACACACACACACACACACACACACAAACACACACACACACACACACTACTGTCCATCTGTCCAAAACCATTCCTGAACTTATCCCTGTGTTGTTCCAAGGTCCAGCCATCTGATCAGGGGCCTCTTAAGTACACCTCAGACCTGACAAGCACGGCGCACTGACTACTCTGGCCTTGTGGCGCATTACCCGGCCTCTCTGTCAACCTGGGGATGGCGTGCCTATCGAGGTCCCCCCCCCCCCCCCCCCCCCCCCCCCTCCGGTGGCAGCTCTCTCTACTGCCGGGGACTGCAGGACTCTGGGAAGGCTGGCGGCCATTCGTCTTAGCTTTAGCGCTGCAGTACTTTTCGACGAGGCTCAGCGTTTCGCCGTCAGTCACAGTGACGGGGGGCGGAGGCTGCGGCCATACAGCTGTCGGACCCCATGCAGTCACACGCGTATGTGCCACAACGCACGCACACACACACACACCCGAAAACAACCCACAGAAATAATAAATCACAACATGTATCAGAATGAGAGCGACAGTATGCCCACTGTGGTACACAGGAACAACGATACAGAGTCACACACGCACGCACGCACGCACGCACGCACACGCACACACACACACACACACACACATACATACATTCTGGACCTGACAGACAGGACAGAATACCTGGCGTGCAATCCGATTCGTCAGAACCTGAAGGCATAAGAACATTTATATGGAGGGTATTGTCAGCGCAGAAACCAGCAGGCACACATATTATTCCAGAAAGAGTTTTCGCTCATACTGTAGACACGCGCACCTACGTTTACCAACTTTTTTTCAATTCTAGCAGACGTATTGCTGTCTATACGTTCATATATGTAATCTGTTTAACGGCGACAGAGTGTGTAGGGTCAGAGATTCAACAAGGAAATTAGGTTTAGTGTGACAATGAGTGTGAGCTTGAATGACTTTCTAGACTGACAGCGTGCGTGTGTGTGTGAGAGAGAGCAGGTGTGTGTGTGTGTGTGTGTGTGTGTGTGTGTGTGTGTGTGTGTGTGTGTGTGTGTGTGTGTGTGTGTGTGTGTGTGTGTGTGTGTGTGTGTGTGTGTGTGTGTGTGTGTGTGTGTGTATATTTATGTGCGTGGGTGTTGGAAGTGTCTCTATGCGTGTGCCTGTGTCTTGATGTGTGCTGAGCGTGTGTGTACATACGTTGGGACTGGGACACCATCTTGGTGCGGGTGCGGCCCCGGGAGTCCACCTGGCTGCTGATGGTGGCGGCGCTTGGGGTGGACAGAGGCTGCTTGGTCCTCAAGCGGCCTGCAGGGGGCACACATGGTCTTTAGCGGCAGGGTCACCACAGTCAATCATCTCAACACAAAGAAATCGAAATTAAAAATCATATTTTTATTTATTTATATTTATATATAAAATATATTTTTATATATATAATATGCATATATAAAAAATATATTATATATCATTTTCATTCATATAATATATGTATAGATGGAAAATTAGAGCTGAAAGATAAGCAGCTATAAGTGAATATAAATCAATGTCTGCAGCCAAGCCACCACTAACACCATGAGCACCATTGGCCTAACCGGCGTTAACAATCAGGGCCGCTAGTTATCAGGTTTGAGGAGTATGAGCACACTTAGGAGGTGATAACTTGCTTGTACTCCTACAAGTAGGAGCCGGATCAAAATCACATGACTGATTGCGTCACCATTAACGTGCGATTATAGACTCTGTGAGACTTGATAACTAAGGGCACAGATAACAAACATGGGTCCCCTGTAAATAGCTAATGAAACTGTTCCACTAGCTATTTACAGCTAGCTAGAGCTATCTCTAACAAAGCATAACCAACATGGCAGTCAGTTATCTAGATCAAATTGCCTATGGGCTGATACAATACCTCCAAGATTAGATCTATACCAAAGGAAGAAGCACAGGGGCACTAAGGACTACACAAGCTGACACTAATGGATGCATCAAGACCACACACACACACACACACACACACACACACACACACACACACACACACACACACACACACACACACACACACACACACACACACTTTATGACAACCTTACCATTGTCTGATCTGGTCCCTACAGGCACATACAGAAACAAAAGGTTGTATGAGCCTCAATGTTCCTAATCATCGTACAGCACACAGCCCTGACCTTTATCTAAGAACCACACAGCAGTACGTATCACAGTCACGGTGAACTGAAGCTTTCAGACAGATCAACCAAGAGTTATTTGCTTTAGTCTTAATAAGTCCAACCCAAACCCACTAGGCAAACCGTTAAGTAGTTTAGAACACACTTATGTTCAGTAAATGTCAAATGTGTATGCAACAGGTTAGGCTGAGCTATAAAAAACATCAAGGGTGATGGATGAAAGACAAACACCAGGGGGTGCTGTGGCGCTAGATCACAATGACTGGTTAACATGGACCTGAGCGGACGGATGGAGGCGGAGGAGGGTAAAAAAGGAGAAGTGTGGGGGGGGGGGGAAGAGAAATTACAAAAGAAAAGGCAAAGCATTGTGGGTGACAGAGGGCGGGGGTCTGAAAGAGTGAGATGATCTTACCATCCGGTTTATCAGAGGCATCATCTTAAGTGGCAGAGAGAGAGAGAGAGAGAGAATGGCGAGAGAGAGAGAGAAAGAGAAAGAGAGAGAGAGAGAGAGGTTGATAATGATAAAGAGAGAAAGAAAATAACCATGGAACAAAAAACAGTGCAGGGAAAGAAAACAAAAGGACGTCCGGAAAAACCAAAGAACAAAAGAAAAACAAAAAAAGGGGGAAGTGAAACAGAAGCCGAAGGAAGGACCAAGAGGAAAGGAATAGGGGAGAGGAGGAGGAGAAGAGCACAGTGTGTGTGTGTTAGTTACGTAACCCCCTCTGCGTCCTAGGGTGAATCATGCAGGTGCAGTCACACACAGTCCCCAAGACAGGCCAACCCACACACACACACACACACACACACACACACACACACACACACACACACACACACACACACACACACACACACACACACACACACACACACACACACACACACACACACACACACACACACACAGTCCCCGAGATTGGCCCCCCCAACCACCTAAACACACACAGACATCACACACAGTCGGAGTGCATAGAACACGCATGCAGAGAACATCCAACACAACAGAAACAACACAAAACATGGGAGTGACACACTTAAAGGCACCGGAACACAAGGAAAAGGTCAAGAGCCGGACAGAGAGGAGACACACAGGGAGAAGAAGGGAGGGAGGAGACACAGAGAGAAGGAGGGAGGGAGGAGTGCAGGGGAGGGGCTTGGTCGATAGGAGGAAAGAGCAGGACAAGTGAAAAAGGAGAGGAGTGGAACAGAAGTGGGGCACGAAAGCATTGGGAGGAAGTAGTGAAAGAAGAGAAGGGAGGATGAGGAGAGAGGAGGAAATGGAAGAGGAGATGGATCGGACGAGAGGGGAGGGTTTGGGGAAAGAGGAGAGGGGCGAAGGAGATGAGGGGAGAGGGAGAAGAGGATAGGAGAGGAGGGGAGGGTTGAGAGGAGGGGAGAGGGTGAAGTAGTAGAGAAGAGGAGGAGAGAGGGTGGAGAGGAGAGGAGGGGAGAGGGTGAAGAGAAGAGAGGGGGAGGGTGAAGTAGAAGAGGAGAGGAGAGGAGGGGAGAGGGTGAAGTAGAAGAGGAGAGGGTGAAGTAGAAGAGGAGAGGGTGAAGTAGAAGAGGAGAGGGTGAAGTAGAAGAGGAGAGGGTGAAGTAGAAGAGGAGAGGAGAGGGCGAAGAAGAAGAGGGGAGAGGCGAGATAGAAAGAGGTGGGGCGGGAAGGGTGGGGGACAGTGCTAATCCAAGCTCCACTTCAAGGACGTGAAAACCCATCAGCGAAGACCGCAGTGCTGCTGCTGCGTTGGGTCCATCTCAAGGTTCCTGAGCACACGCCAGCCTCGAGCATACCTCTCCACCCCCCACCCCCCCCCCCCCCCCCACCCACCGCCACTCTGCCTTTAAAGGGCCCTTCAGAGGAGCACCGTGCTGTTTATCCTGCTGATGGAGCGACCCCATTGACAAATCCGATAAAGGGCGGCCCGCACCCACGCAGCCCGGTCGGCTGATCCGATTGGCTGTCTCGGCGGTGACCGGCAGGGTCCCCTTACCCAGTGATGAATAGGAGCCGGGGGTCAGTCTGCCCGTTGCCCGGGCCTGGCCCAAGCTCCGGTGCTTAGCGACCGCGGCCGCGTGCACATCCACGTCGCTACGGGAACGCTGCAGGGAGGCCGGCGACAGGCCAGGCTTTGACCCCACGCGGACTGATGGGAGGGAGGGGGGAGCAGGAGGGGGTGGAGGTGGGGTGGGGGTGGGGGTGGGGTGGGTGGATAGGGGAGGGGGGGGGATATACACATCACAAAACGCATGCAAGAACTACGCACAGACACGGATACGCTTACATCCATATACAGGGACGAGCATAATGGTATGTGTGTACAACAGAGTGGATGGAGAATGTATATCAAATCATAACGCTATGTAGACTCCACTATACAAGGCTGGACACGGGCAGATGTGGACGGGTTTGCAGGGGGGAGACGGGGGTCTGCATGGAAGACCGGGGGGTGTGTGTGTGTGTGTCTATTTGTGCCTGATAAATGCGTCAGTGTGTGTGTGTGTGAAAGCATATTAGCTTGTCTATGTATGTGTTGGAGTATGCGCTTGATTGTGACTGCGAGAGGGGTTGGTGATGAATAAGCTCATGGTGTGTGTGTGTGTGAGTGTTTTGACTCACCTCTCCCCGGGGCGGCTGACCATTTGGAGGTTAGAGGGCGACTGAGAGAAGATAAAAGTAGGTCAGGACAGAAACAGAACAACAGTTTAAATCTTGATGCCCATGGCCTCAGACACACAAACTACAGTAATAGATTACATAAATACGAACCAGAGAGACCGCTGTCTAAGTAATATATTACACAGCATCTGGGAGACAAATATACCCCAGAGAGTCTGCTAAAAGCAGCCATTTCCCAGCGGTATTAGCTTGTTTATTCATAAAATAAATAAATAAAAGGTCTGCAGGGAAAATGGCAATTCTTCAAAATACATACTCTTTTACATAAATACTCCTGACAGAGACGTATGTAACGATTCATTAAGGAGAATCTGAACAAATGCCATCTTTCCACCGGACCTCACTCAAACATTGTGACCAGTCACAATGTTTCATGTGCATTTACTTCGTTGCGGCCAGCATACAGGAATTCACTTTATCTCTCCTGATTTAGACTAAATGTGGGAATTCCTATCCTTTCAACCGTTTTATTGAAACAACTTCCGTAGACTCTTGTATACTCTTCCTGACATGACTTGGACCATCTGTTACATGGAAACTGTTTTAAAACGGAGAGAGATCAGCTCAAACCCAAACACATGATACGGACAACGTTTTAGTGAGGTTGAGGTCATATTTCTGTGACCTTTTGACAATACTTCCGATCTTTCGTTGTTATAAAGGGAATTGTTGGGTGAAGTTGTCGGTGAACATCTACTGAGATAACGATGTCTCCCAGACGCTGTACGGATGATTCCGTTGTATTAGCGCCTATGTGTGGGTGAGGATGGCTGACAGCGTGGCGATGTGACGGGGGCTGGGCGGCGCGTGGACGTTACTTGAGGCTCTCCTGGGAGGAGGAGGAGGAGCGGTCGCTCTGGGGCAGGGAGGCCACGCTGCCGGAGCTGCGCAGGCAGGACTGCAGGGTGCGCTGGTACGACGGCTCCAGGGAGTTGAACAGGGCGTCGGTCTCTGACGGGAAGTGGTTCCTCAGACCCCAGTAGGCCCTAGGGAGGAGGAGAGGGAGGGAGGAGGAGAGAGAGGGAGGAGGAGAGGGAGGGAGGAGGAGAGGGAGGGAGGGAGAAAGGGAGGAAGGAGAAGAGGGAGGGAGGAGGAGAGGGAGGGAGGAGGAGAGGGAGGGAGGGAGGGAGGGAGGGAGGGAGGGAGGGAGACACAGAGCAGAGGGAGGGAAGGGGAGAAGCGGAGAGATAAAGGAGTGGGAGGGAGATGATTGAAGTGAGACAGAGAGAAGGAGGTTGGGAGAGAGTAGGAGGGATAAGGAGAGTGGGAGAGAGGGAGTGGGAGAGGAAGGGGATAATAGAGAAACGGAGACAGAGCGTAGCGAGAGTGAGACATAGGTCTGGAGTTTCCCAAATTGCTAATTCGGTCGCAGATATTTTCCTGTTGTCGTTACTGCGTGGTGAGACTGTGTTGGAGAGAGAGGGTTGAGGAGTGTGCGATTGTGTTTGGGAGACAGAGGGGTGAGGAGTGTGCGACTGTTTGTGTGGGAGAGAGAGGTGGATGTGTGTCTTACTTGCGAGCTTCAACTCTTGCCTCAGAGTCTGCATCTCCCAGTCCCTTCTTGATACTGTCGATGAGAACCGCTGTGTGTCTGGATGGGATGAAGAATAAAAAAGAAACATACATGAGCAATTTCAACATTAAAATTCCTAGAAATCAATTGCAATTATCAAACGGAAATACGGTGCAAAAATATAGGTAAGTGAACATAAATGATTGGAGTGTTGTGTGTATGAGACCGGTATCTTGGGCTGAAACAGCAACTGGACTCACCTCTCCAGAGAGTGGGTCTGCCACTCTTGTAGCAGCAGGTCCAGGAAATCAAAGCAGCGCCTGAGAAACACACAGACAACGGATAGACCACGCGTCAAGCATTTATAAATCATCATCATCATCATCATCATCATCACCATTGTGGAGTTTCTTACCTTCGGACTGCCACGGACTTGCATGTACAGTTACTAGTGATGAGGGGTATAAGCCTGGGAACATGAGTGTGCTGCAGAGGCAGAGGGGGAGAGAGAGAAAGAGTCAGAGAGAGAGGAGAGCACAGGTGTATATCTTCAGACAGTCAATGGCTATGATAATATCAAAAACGGTCATCATCTGTTTTACAGTAACATTTGAGACATGAGAGAGGAAGAGAGCGAAAGAGAGGGCAAGAGCGAAAGAGAGAGGGCAAGAGCGAAAGAGAGGGAGAGGGTGAGAGGGAGAGGGTGAGATCAAAAGAGAGAGAGAGGGCGAGAGCGAAAGCGAGAGAGAGGGTGAGAGCGAAAGCGAGAGAGAGGGTGAGAGCGAAAGAGAGAGAGAGGGCGAGACTGAGACAGAGAGATACAGAGACGGAGAACGAGAGAGACAGAGACAGAGAAAAACCTAGACAGAGAGTGTGTGTTTGTGCACATTCATGCATGTGTGTGTGTCTCACGCGTATGATGAAGCGGATGGCGAACACCCCGGACGTGGCCATGACTTTGGCACAGTTGGGGATGAGGTTGAAAAGGATGGGCACGATGGCCTCCGCTCCATGGTCAAACTTGTTCCCCAGCACCATCGACAAGTTGCTACGCACACACAAAAGGATGAGTCACAATATGGCATCTGGGAACAAATGTGTTTCATAACAATCAGTGTTTCTACATTGTTTCACAACGAAATGCGCATGCACCTTCTTCCTAATATATTCATTTTCAGTTAGATTCTGTCTCGGTAGCCATCCACTGAATAACTCGTCAAAAGGACATTGCATCCATCAAGAGGGAGGGGGCAGTAAGGTGACGACAAATCTATGATCCAGCAGGCTCATGCTACAGCAGAATTTGTTGGGGAAGATGGCAGCTTGGATAAGAGTAACGGCAAGGGGCGGAGTTACCCGTTACATTACGGAGATATTGGGAGGAAGAAAGCTCACTCACATGGGTTGATGTGGGAATTCAACAAGTGTATTTCTACAGGGGCAGACTCTCAGGTTTAGATTTGAAGCCTTTAAAGACACATTTTTCTTATGTTTTTTCTAGTGCCGTCAGTTAAACGCGTTATTAACGGCGTTATAGCAAACCAATTTTAACGGCGTTAATTTTTTTATTGCACGATTAACGCAATTTATTAATTTAAAATATTTTGGATTTATTTTTATCTTTCTTTGGCTCAAAAAACAAAGAAGCAGTAGCCTGTTGCTATGTTCAAGGCAGTATGTTTGTTTTATTAAACGTTCATCGTTTAATTGCACTATAGGCTTTTTCTTTGTATCGTCCTGTTTTGATCAGTATATGCCAATGTTGTTATCAATAAAAAAACATTTGCACAAGGCAAGCCGATGCACTTCTCCATGTTGATAAGAGCATTAAAATGAGAACAATTAATGGGACAAAGAAATCAAGGGATATTTAGCATAGATTTTTTTATTTATTTTTTGCGATTAATCGTCAGTTAACTATGACATTGATGCGAATAATCGTGATTAAATATTTTAATTGCTTGACAGCACTAGTTTTTTCCCCTCCTAATTACGCAGATCCCTGCCTGTCCAGCCACATGATTGGTTTTGCCAACATGAGGCTAAATGCCCTGTCCACCGAGATTTCACCTTGAAAGATTTTAATCAAAAGACTTGTTGACCTGTGTGTGCGCGTGTGCACGTGTGTGCGCGTGTACTCACGCCACGGTGATGCAGGCCTCGCGCACCACCTGCGAGCGCAGGTCCTTAGCGGACAGCTTGAAGGCCCCGTCCAGCAGACGCAGGTGCTGGTAGAAGCAGTCGTAGTCGGCCGCACCGGCCACCAGGAGAGAGCGCACCTTCTTCATCTGGGAGGGTTGACGGACAGGACAGGAGAACCAATCAGGAACGAGAGCGGGAGAACATTGAAGAACATCGCCTTCACTTTCATTCTGAAGCAATAGTAATAGTTTTGTGATGGACTGGCTCAAACTGGTTTATTCCACGAGAAATATATTATTTGGAAAAGAGAAGTGCTGCTGTGCACTATTTTATCACATGATGTTGCTCAAGTGGACCAATGTAAACATGTGGTAGCATCGCTCTCGGGTCATTTGAGGACTGCATTTGTTGGAGTCTTTAGTGGATGCTGTACAGTTGGTAGCTGTGCCATCAGGGGCAGCGTTGGCATTAGTCCGTGGATAGAGTATGTGTATTACACAGGAGAGAAGAGTATAAATTAAGTTAATTTATTGTCTGAGTGCATGAGGATATGCTCTGTGGTGTGTGTGTGTGTGTGTGTGTGTGTGTGTGTGTGTGTGTGTGTGTGTGTGTGTGTGTGTGTGTGTGTGTGTGTGTGTGTGTGTGTGTGTGTGTGTGTGTGTGTGTGTGTGTGTGTGTGTGTGTGTGTGTGTGTGCACTAACAGCAGCGGCCCTCTGGTCCCAGTCGTGTTTGTCGTCGGAGCAGATCTCGCGGATCTTGTTCAGGTTGTCCTCCAGGTCCCTGGCCGAGTAGATCTGCACAGGAATGGGAGGAAGTAGGGGTGTCAACAATAATCAATTTGACGATGCATCGCAATGCGGGGCATGCACGATTCAGCATCGATGCGGCAACGTGCCATAATCGATTATGTCGCTGTTTATTTCCGGGCCTCGAGTGGACAATAGAGTTGTGAAGTACATGCTAAGCGGCGGCGCTAGCTAGCCAACAACAACAACAACACTAGCCTGATTTCCACCGGGGACGTTAGCGCCGTGGAACGGCTGTGCCGCGGTCACCGCTGCTGATCGCTGCCACTCTAATCAATGAAACCATTTCCACCGGCTCAGCAGCGTACCAGAAGCGGCGGGCCGCGCCACAGCGCTACCATTCCGTAGCACTTCTATTTTTGACGCGAGCCGTTGCTGAACCGCGTCAATTTCAACAGAGCAGATCGAGCCGGGCAGGAAGTGAAAAAGCAAAAGCCATAGAGCATCCGGTCAATCTTCAACTTCAAATCAACATAACGTTATGACTGGTGGCACCAGGTCAGTAGTCAATCAATCAAAGGGTCTCAGAGGGTCATCCTTTCAGAAAGGACAAAGCCTGGCATTTAATTGCAGTAGGTTTGGGAGTGGAAGGTGAACAAATTTGCCTTATTGTGTGCAGTAGAATTTTGATGCATCGCAATGCATCGTAGAATCTAGTAATTTTGCCTTCAACTGAACTATATTCTCATACGTGTGTGTGTGCGTGTGCGTGTGTGTGTTAGTTACCTGCACTTGGGGGACATCTGTGAAGGCCTTGATGAAGTCCTCCTCGTCGATGGCCCCGGCTCCTCCTTCCTTGGCCGCTGGAAATACAACAGAGTAAATGTTGGGTTAACGTGTGCACACGTGTATACAAGCTGCCCATAAAACCAGCAGTTATAGACGTCTGCATGGGTTTGTCTAATTCAGTTTGGAATGGCCACAGCACACACACAGATGAAGCCTGCGTTATGAGCATCCTGCCTGTAATGGCTGCTTAGACAAAGCTCTCTTGGGACTAAGGGTTTTCTAGAACAACCAGACCCTGTGTGTGTGCGTGTGCGTGTGTGTGTGCAAGAAAAGAAGACGACCAGAAGAGGGGCGATGCGACCGGCTGTGCGTACATGTCTGACAGATTGAAGTGAAGAACGTCACAATTCTACAAAAGGTTGTCACCCCGAATACAACATGGCCGCTGCAGAGCTGGGCTCTTCTCACGCTCTGACCTCAATATTATGACGCAGAGGGTTTACCCCAACACATGACACATTCCTTCTTTTGTGGGCCTGTACACAAAATATTTAACAGCAAACACATGCCAGGTCAGCCTCCGTTGGTTCTGTGGAAACCAGACATTACAGCGAGGCTTTGTTGACCGCTAGGCTTAGCGCTAAGCTCTGAGCAGGTCGTTGTTTTCTGCGTTACTGTTTTTGCCTTGGAATGACGACAGCATATTCTCCCTCTCCCCCCCCCCTCTCTCTCTCTGCGTCTGAGGGGGGGGGCGGGTGGGAGGCGGCGGTAGGAACTGGCAGAATGTGTGGGAGGGATCTGTCCTCTGAATGCTCATTACTGCTTGAGACTGGACACAGCATCAAGGAAAAAGAGTTGTATCAAAATGAGGCAATGTATGAATTAAATGGGAAAGCCAACTGAGAAACTAATCGAATCAAATACCACTGTTGGGGATCCGGGTTTAAAATAAGTTTGTTTGGCATAAAACAGCAGTAGTAAAAATAGATCCAAGTGAAGCTAATATATGCTAAGCCTTGCAGCCATCCCTCGGCAGTATAAAGTGATTTCTCACACGTATCAATGAGATTTCTGGGACTGTTTGTGTGTGACTGTGTGCGAGTGTGAATGTGCATGTGACATCCTAGTGCTGGCACTGATACGTCCAGAAAACAAGCCTCGGACCGACCGTGGGGTTGTGGAAACACACATTTGATCTGACGGAGGCAAAATAAGATCGGGGATGCAGAGAAATCAATAGGGAGGGAGAGAGAGAAAGAGAGTTGGAGAGAGAAAGAGAGGGATAAAGAGAAAGAGGTCGAGAGAGAAGGAGAGGGAGAGAGAGAGGTAGGGAGGGAGAGAGAAAGAGGGATAATGAGAAAGAGGTGGAGAGAGAAGGAGAGGGAGAGAGAGAGACAGGGAGAGTGATAGAAAGACAGGTAGAGAGAGAAAGACAGGGAGAGAGAGAAAGAGAGGGAGAGAGAGAAAGAGAGGTAGAGGTAGAGCGAGTGTATAAATCAAAGTCTCAATGCGCCAAAAGAGTTTTGTTAACACCCAATCATTGATCATGGTTTATAGATTACAGCACTATCCGGGGTATTGGTACAAAATGTAGCGAAAGCAAGGCTATGGCTTTGCTCTATGTTTAGAAAGTGTATTCTAACAGACAGGTCAAGCAACACTGAGCTAGTGTGTGTGCCATAGATCGTGCTTCAATCAGGATTCCTGCCGGTAAAGAAAAAAAATTGTATTACCGACTATTATGCTGTGAATAAAGGAAATACGGGAATGTGTGACAACCATTGTTATTGTTGAAATGAATGCAGAGGCTTATCCTGCACATAAGGCAGATTCTAAAGAGCCCTGCTTGATAACACCTAATGGACATGGCTGTAGCAAAGGTACATAACTGGAGAGAATTGTTGAGTAATTCATATAATTTCAGTCCAGTAACAAGTCTTTCAAATGTGCCACGAATTTAAAATCGCAAAAGAATTGCATTCACCAGACCCATTAAGTGCTGGATTCCTGTGTGTATTTCAGAAAGCATAACCACAATTCAAACCGAAGCTCCTACACATAAAGCTAAAGCATGTCCACTATGATTAACCAGGTAACCATCCTCTTACACATGCATGTACACCCTGATCTACTCGGGAACCAGTTTAACCAATGCAAGGCTGCTGTGATTTACCTGATACCCATTTTCTAAGCCATGGATGGGTAACTTGCTAGGGGCAATGACGGTCGTATACTGGAGAACTCTTCCTCCATGGTGCCCACTCACACCTGCCGTCTATTATTAGAGCTATAGGACCTCTAGCTCTTAAATCATTGTAATAAAGTCAAGAGTTACCATTTCATTTCGTTTTGATTGACAAACTTATGTTGCATCTCTGATGTCACATCAAGTGTAATCTCACAAATCAGACTATATATTGATACCTATAGTCTGAGTGTAAAGTCTGACGGCAGAAGCGCTCAAATCAGGGTGACTTTGTTCACACCATGCAATTTGTTACGTACAATTGTGTTGTTGGAAGCAGTGCTCTGTAAGTGTGTGATATCCAGCATCAGCTTCATCCACTCACGCAGATGAGTTTTCTTTGGATAGAATCGCTCCGTAACAAAGCAGTGGTGACCCTGCCCCTGGCAGTCATACGTCCATCAGGGGTGAATAAAGGGGTGTGTGGCTGTGAGAGGACGTACCCAGCTTGGAGCCGGTGGCGCTGGGCCGACGGGCGGCTGCAGACTCTGCAGGCTTCTTGGGGACTTTGGGCACCTTGAAGGCCGCCGAGGACGGCCGGTTCCCGTCCACGCTGTCGTCATCCTCGAAGCTCCGGTCTGAGACAGAGACAGATAGGAAGAGAGAGCGGGAGAGGAAAATGGGTAAGTATTGAAATTGGTATAATGGATAGTAAAGGTTAAAAAGTATTTCCAACTGCAAGGAAGAAACATGCAGATCCTTCTAGTGGGTCGAATTATGGTTGAAGATGGACCTAAAATGAACATATGTTGACATAAGGAAAACATCAAACGTAAAGAAAGACTTGATTGTAGATTATTTTTCGATTGAAGCATAACTAAAGGCTTGGATTAAGCCCTGTTTGTTTCTTAATGACCTTTACATCTCTTATTTAAACTCCACAGAGGCGAGGACATAATAAAGTCGAGATGTAAGGGTCAGAGCTTGGTCAGCATCCGTAAAATCAATACTACTCACCCCCAAAAAAAACAAAACCACAAACAGGCCTTGCTTTTTTAACGTACTTTTGCAATGCTGCATCTTGAATAGTCAAGGACACACACACACACACACACACACACACACACACACACACACACACACACACACACACACACACACACACACACACACACACACACACACACACACACACACACACACACACACACTAATAATGCAGGTGTGATAGCTAGCATGAATCATCTTATTGCTAGCCTTAATCAATACAAGCTAGCACTGATATGTTATGAATCTAACATTAAATATTCCTGGCTGAACCCCAGTGGAAGAAGCACACTATCAAACACAGACACTAACACACACACAAACACACAGATATTCACTCTCCCTCACATACACAGAGCCAGCCAGACTAGAGACTCATGATCAAAGTGCTAGCATGCAAATGCTGTCGCACTCCTGTTGCTTTGACAACAAGCTGTGCAGCATGGAGAAATGCGCCAAAGCCACCACCCCACACCTTGACTTATCTGCGACTATACTGCACACACACAAAATACTCAAAATAAATCAATGGCTGCATTGAAATGCACACATGCACGAGGCTGCCTGACACAGTGCACACAGGTCTCCCACCAGGAACGTTGCCACCCTACGATGACCAGCGAGATGCTAGTTAGCGTTGCAAGTCTAAAAATACAGAGGACGTCAAAGGAAAAGCCAGTCGTCCATCCAAACGACATACCCTCTCTGGAGTCACGGTCACAGATACGTTGACAGATGAGACGCCTCATGTCTCCTGGACGGTGTTTTGTGGTGGTGGGTCGCTCACCCCTCACCCCAATTTACTTCTTCCCCCGAAGTGGACCTCAACACGGAGAGACATGCACGACAGTGTTCCTCACACACACACACATGCACACACACACACACACACACACACACACACACTCTCTAACAGCCGGGGAGGATGCTACATGCACCTCTAACGCTACGGTGTCGGAAGCAGAACCGCTATACTACTGCCGGCATTTTCCATTTCTCTCCCTCTCCCTCCTTCTCTCTCACACCCTAAACATCGCTCCTCCTCCTCCGCAGCCTCACAGCCAATCACTGGCGAGATGACATCATGGGCAAGCAGCCAGTGCGGAGGCTGTATGCGTGTGTGTCTCTGTGTGTATGCGCGAGAAATAGAATGAAAGAGGGAGCGAAAGAGCGACACCCGTGGAATATTAACCAGTCTTGATGCTGAACCTGCCCAGTTCATTACCATTGAAACCCCAGAACACACAGCCAAGAGCAGCAGCCACCCTCGCTAGTACTGCCGTAACCCTAGAATTACTGCTAATTGTCTAGCCATACACACACAAAATAATAAAAAGGCAGATAGGGAGGAGTCAGCGTGTGTGTGGCAGGGGGGTTAAGCCAAACCCCTCCAGCTGAGACCTTCTCCCCTCCTCTCTCCCCCCCACACAGACACACACACACACACATGTGTCATGGAGAAATCCTGGATCATGTTGAATAAAATGCATTAGCAAGGATGTTGGTGCCAGATCTCAAGCCTGTGCCACACCTTTACAGGGCCGATATGGACCCATCAGCCCGCAAGCAGGGGTCCATTTAAATACAGTTAGCCTTCTGAGAGTGGCAGTCAATTTAAACACAGTTAACAATCAGCAGAATGGGGTCTAAATATGGTTAGCCTGGAACCACGGCTCGAGCTACCGTCATCTCCTTTGCATGAATTTGGCCACATTGGCCACCTCTGGAAAGCATTGTATTACAAAGTAGTTCTATGTGGGCCAGCAAATGTATTGGTCGGCTGTAGAAAACATTAAACCCTTACATTCACAGCCAGAGATATTTTAAGACAAACTCCAATATGTAAATATATATGAACTGCAAAATAGTTTCACCCTAACACATCACTCTAGGCATTAAATATCGACACCTTTTAGCTGTTGTGGTTTGCGTTGAAGACATCATTAAGTGAATTCATTCTAGATGACACAAATAGCATCACATTGATAATTCCACAAAAACGGTGAGCATCTATTGGATGCTGAGAGGAGCTTCTGGCTGTTGCTAACTGTTGTTAGCCATCATTTGCAGTGTAAGAATATACGAGCAGCATTAGCACAACCTCCACAACCGAGACCCAGAGGGGCCTGCGTGGGGCTGCTCTCTGTACACAGACATGATGTACCATAGAGAGGGAGAGAGGTAGGGGTAGAGGGAGAGAGAGAGAGTCATGGGTGGGTGGCAGTAGAGGGGATCACTCATGGTGAGAAGACTGCTCGCATGCTGTTGCCATGGTGACCTGCACGGGCCAGTTAAAGAGCAGCAGGTAGAAATATACAGGCATGCTCACTTTAATTCCATCCCGCAGCAGGATGTGTTCTTGTTGCCCATTCCCAAACTTATTTTGGGAATGAAGGTGATGGTGAAGGTGATGCAAGGTAAACACACGCACACGCACGCACACACACACACACACACACACACACGTTTCATCATGCTGAACCAAACTGTGTTTCACGCTGCGGTGCACCAAGCTTCGTTGTCATGGAAACCCCTGCCAGACAAGCCATCTACGGGTGGTTTGAGTCGGTGGTGTGACACAACCGGTAGAAGGGATTTGGTATGGGGACCAATGACATGCATTTGTAGCATCTTGGCTAATGTTTACTGAATATTGCTACTCCACAAAGGAATAATACTAGTGCAATTTCCTGTACTGACAGAGGACAAACAGATTCCACTCACACTCCCATTCAAGTTACAAGAAAGGTCAAATCAAATCCTCATTACTCAATAATAAAACTCTCCCAGACCACTAGGGGGCAGCCCTTCGTCAGCCAAACAACAAAATCTTGCCATCATTGAGCTCTTGCAGAAAGGAACATGGTGTGGGTGTGTGCAATGCATGCGTGAATGCGCGTGCGTGCGTGTGTAGATCGATGGATGGGAATCGATGCATCCTCACCAAGGTCCATGTGTCTGTGTCATGCATGCTTGGTGTGTTGCCAGAAACGACAGCCAAGCATCCAGGCTAAGACCAAGGCCAATAGTAGAATGAGCGTTGGTAAAGTTGGTCACATGGCTATGAGTCCAATCAAAAAATTAGGGGGCATCTTTGAATGGATCAGGTCAGTCATCGGGGGAAAGAATCTGGATGGCCACAGACAAATTTGGTAACTTTTCGAAATAAATGTTCTTTTTTTTCTTCTTTATGAATGTGTTATGACAGATCCATGGGTAGACAAGTAAACAACTGATAATTTGGCTCAGTCCATTGGTAATACTGCATTGTAACCAGCCATGCAAAATAGAGATTCTACACTACAGAAGATCTGGGGATGCTGTGGACACACACACACACACACACACACACACACACACACACACACACACACACACACACACACACACACACACACACACACACACACACACACACACACACACACACACACACACACACGAGGGGATTAACCATAACATTGCGATGGAAGCTTTGCCATGGCAACAGGCTCTCATGAAAACGGGGTCATGCCTTCCTCTGCAGAGACGGAGGAGCAGTGGAGCAGAATGACTGCGTGTTTGTTTTCTGACAGTGCATTCCAGTACGCGTTGCTGTTGCTAATGGTTCTGTGTCTACAGCATAATAACTACATTTGGTATCCTATAGAAAATTGCGTTGCATGCCATCTTAGGGGTCTAACAGGGATTCAAACAAAGAAACCGTTTCACACTGGGTCAAGTGAGATAAATAAAGAATAAATCGACATTATCATTACTTTCCAGACAACAAATTGAATGCTTGAATTATTTGAGCAGCGATGTCTGTACGTGGACGGCGGCTTTTCATAATTAAAAAGGTCCACTACAGTTTGCCCCATATTCTGTCCCACTTATTGGTTCACTCAAAAAAGAAAGACATTTAACAGAATCCATCCACACACACATATACCCATTGCAGGAATATGTATATTAACATACAATGGCCGCTTTCATGGCCAATCAAAACTAGACATTGAAAGGGAAGGGCTGCGTCCCTAGCCCCCGCACAACTGAATTACCTTGTAAAGATAGTTCCACTGGGATATTGAAATGCATACCAAGCCCCCCAGGACTGAAATGATGATGTAAAATGAAAAATAAGCCGCGGTTGGCCTGTTTGCCAGTGACCCCACTTTGGGGTCCCGGCATTGATGCAACCGCAGTAAGTCATAACCCACAAGCAGAAGGCTGCAGAGGAGAAGGGCAGGACCCAGCCCAGCCCTGCTCTCGCTCTGCCTGGCTGGCTGGCGGCGAGTCCCAGGGGGTCAGCCGGAGAGGGAGGGATAGGGGGTAGACAGCCAGGCAGGAGACAGGACAAAAGAATGGAGTTTGATAAATATTCAGTATTCATAAAAAAAAGAAAAAAAAGGGGGTTCGCCTGAGCACTTCACAGCTAACAAGGATCCCGCGTTCTTCACCTTTGAGTTTTCGGTTCGGAAAATATGTGGGGACAAAGCGACCCAAATCAAATCTATAATATCCTGCGAAAAGTTATCTTTGAAGCAGAAGGGAAGCCACCTCTGAGTTCCATGATGCCGGTTTAATTAAACCACCTTCCCCCCACCCCTCCCTCCCACACACACACACACACTCACAACCTGGATCTGTGTGAGAGCACTCAGGGTGAGTGGCATCGACACCAAGCTGATTACATTCACGAATCACCATATGATGACAAGTCTTTTGTCTGGGTGCCAGGATCCACATACATGGGATTAAACACACACACCAAACTCACCGTCGTCGTCGTCTCCCACCGCCATGGTAACAGCGTGTTATGGGGTTGAACCTCTGCGTGCTCTGTGTCTCTGTTCCCCCTCTGCGCTCTTGCCCTGTTCCCTTGGCTCTGCCTCTCTGAATCGCTGTCTCTCTGTGCTCTCTGGGGGGGGGGGGGGGGGGGGGGGGGGGGGTGTGTGTGTGTGTGTGTGTGTGTGTGTGTGTGTGTGTGTGTGTGTGTGTGTGTGTGTGTGTGTGTGTGTGTGTGTGTGTGTGTGTGTGTGTGTGTGTGTGTGTGTGTGTGTGTGTGTGTGTGTGTGTGTGTGTGTGTGTCACGCTGAATCAGAGCAAGGCAGTGACAGGCACAGCTCCCTGACCTGGCTACTGCGAAGACCTCTTTCAGTTTTCTCCCCGGCTCTCTCGCTCTCTCGTCCTATCCCTCCGTCCCTCCCTCTCCCTCAACCCCATTGCCGCTCTCTCTCTCTGTCACACCAACAGCTGCCCCAAAAACCAATGCCAACAGTGAGCCTGAACGGATGGTGTGGGGAGAGGGTGAAGAATAGAGCGCTGTGTTAGTTGGTGTTGCAGCTGATGGGGTGACTTTGTTATGCCCCCTCAAAAGGTTGGAGTCTGTGCAACCTTGAACAGCCTCAGAAACTAGGTCTCTCAGCTGTAACAAGGACACTGGAGATACAACAGTGACCAAGACACTGCAAGATATCACAATAATTAAGATATTACAAAAATGACACATTATGAAATGGAGATCAATGTTTATTTTTTTAAACCTATCAGGTTTGTAACAAGCAGGTGGGGTAACTAGGATCAAATATTGCTAATTCTGTGTAGGGCTGGTTGATAAATCAATATATATTGCGATAAAATTTGCGTAGATTCGCTTTTAATACATTTCCGATACATCCTGCCCTGAGGCCGTGCGATGCATTGATGCAGCACAAAATAGGCTGAATCTGTGAGTGTTGACGCCCCATAAAGAAACAGGGATATCCCTGTACACAGAGCACCTTCAGGTATTTTTTAGGGCTAAAGGACCACGGCTTTGGACGCACGTTACCAGCTCCTCCCACTCACATCACGATGACTTCCTGTGTGCTCTAAATGCTTGAGTTTGTCTACCATGCTACCATGCTGGCTTCAGCTTCCTCCAACCAGGAGCTGACAGCCCAACCCTACTGCTAGGCAAACGCCCCAAGAGCGACAACCAACCAATGGGTCTGTTTGTTCAGTCATTACCCAAAAAGAAAATAAATCAAAGCAATACAAATACATAACCAGCGCAATAACGTACTGTACGGCAATATGCATGGTTGACAAACAGGGCTTTAAGAAGCTAGTGAGGGTCATGGAGGAAAAATGTTTACTATTTAACATATTTACCATTTTAATTGATCAATAAATATAAACCATAATTAACATTCTGGTTTCTTTGGGATCTGTCCTAAGGAGAATACTCTTAAAAATGTAAATTGATCATTATATCGTGATAATCTTCAACATCGACCAATATCATAAAAGACATACCTTGATATTTTTAGGCCATATTGTCCAGCCCTAATCCAGCAGCTTGTTATTAACATAACACATGCTATTGGTTTTCATTAAAGGAATAATCTAATACCTGTGGTGCTGCTGCCATCCGCGGTGGCATTGTGTTGTTCTCTCATTAAACAGGTCTGTCTAAAGGTATCTACACACAGGGAACACACAAAGTCATAGTTTGGCTGTGAAGCAAGAGCGCATGCAATTTCAATATAGAACGACTTAGTATGGATTCTCCATTCCGCTATTATGATTGTTAAGACTTGTTTAAACTCTGGGCTTAATAAGCCAGTGTCTCTGCTTTAATCAGAGCAGTTGTCACAACACTGAATAGAAATAACATTTGTTTTCAAGAGAAATCCACGTGGATCCATTTGGATATGGGAGGTCGGGTTAGTATTGGATGGTTGGGGCTGATGGATTAGGCGTCAGACATGAGTGGATGCAATGAATTCCCCAGCACTTACCGATATGGATTCGGGCCAGCGTGGGAGGGTGGGACATGCCATGCACAGAGTGCTGATGTTGCTAGTATGTAATCTAGTAAGGGGTCACCTTGCAGCGCGATGGCGTGGCCCGACACACAGAAGGCAGATGCCAGGTAATGTGAACAAATTGGAGGCAAGGGGATGACATGGGAGAGGTGGGGGTTAAATTAAACAGCCACCATCCCCCAACCCGCTTCCCAAATGCTATTCCCACACGCTGCTATTGGATGCAGTATCATGGCAACCCCCCAACTCCTTCTCCCCTTTCCTCCTTCCTTTCCAGTAGGTAAACAGGCTGCAGCACCAGCCCCCACTGCATGATGCAAGTTCAAAACACCCGTCCTACATCACCTTGGGGACCCCATGCCTCGTCAGAAATGACACTGTGTAGTTGGATCTATATATCTATATCTATATCTCCATCTTGCTATCTTTCTATATCTAAACATATTATATATGCATAACATTAATAACACTAATATGAAAACTAAGAAGTACTACAAACTAAAAAATAACCGTTTTCGTATGCAACCATTGTTATTTCAATTTTGACAACTTTCCAACATGGAGATCTGTGCATAAGATAATACTGTGTGACGGTGACTATCGTGGATCCAGCACTTTTTCAAAAACACAAATTAAATAGAAGCACAGCAATGCCCCCAGAATTAAGGGAAATGTCAAATAACAGCTAGCCTCTCCTTTTTCTAGTCCAAAGCCGTGTCTTCACCAAGCCAGAAACATCCACCAGATACACAGCCACACACACAACATGTAATCCCGTCAGGCCGCGGTCTTTAACCAAGGCTCACTGCAGCGTGGCCCCATGGACATCACCCGTCCATGGGGATGGGCACTCGAGCAGAGAGCAGGTATTCTCAGAGGCGAGGCACATTGAGCTCAAAGTGGCCGGACGAGAGGGAAAGAGACTCACCATGACTTGGGCTGAGCGCCATGTTGCCCGAGTTCAACGCGTCATCAAAACGGCCTAATAACGTCTGGAGCCTGGAGGGAGGGGAGGGGAAAGAGAGGGACAACACCAGGTTAGAGACACGTACACGAGGAGGCAGGGCTGTCTCCACACACAAACATCAGAGCAGCCGTCGGATATCACCGTCTGACAGCAATCTATGTTGCATGCTAAAAACGCGACTAAACACTAGACTGTATACTCCTGACTCACAGAGCGATGAGCGAACACGAGAAACTAGACGTCTGCTCAGTGAAAGATGCGGGAGCAGCGTGTGGTCCACTGTCTGTCTATCTGTCTGTCTAGATGTGGGTGTGTCTGGGATGTCACTCTCAAGGAGCAACAACGAGGCACGAATACCAAACTGGCGCTGTGCAGCAGGACACACACACACACACACACACACACACACACACACACACACACACACACACACACACACACACACACACACACACACACACACACACACACACACACACACACACACACACACACACACACGTTGTTTGCAGGCAGGCATGTACTTTGATCCAGTAATGTGATCGACAGCTAAAACAAACAAGCAATGATATCCTTCTCACAATGACAGCGTAGTTCAACACAATACTCTGGCCTGAACAATAGCGAGGCTTAAACGGTATCCTAAAACAAGTCACGCACACGCCGGCAACGGCACAAACAGCAAAACACACATCCAGGGGAAAAAACAAACCGGGCACGACCAAAGCAAACCCCCGCCTAAAGCATGCTACCCGACGGCTCCGTGCGACGCTGCCAGTGTATCCCACGACGAGGGCAGGGCATACGCACCGTCCCGGTCCTGTGTTTATGTGGCGTGTGCGTGGGGTTCTGGGTGCCGGTCCTCGGCAGACTGCCAGGCGGCTTAGCGGTTCCTGGTGGTAAGTGACGATTAGCGTAGCGACGCAGCTTGACCGCACCGCTCCCTGCCGCTCATTAGCATTTCAATTTGGCCTAATGTCGCAATGAATTAGCCCCCTTTCTGTTTCCCTTCAGAGCCCCCCTCAGGTGCCCTCCTTTTATGTCCTCAGTGGCTTATGATGGAGGCTGTGGCGTCGCGTTAGCTCCCCGTGCTAACAGTGGCACGCCGGGCTCCTCTCACTGCCCTGGGCTCTTTGTATGCAGCACGGTGCAGTGGCTAGGAGAGGAAGAGGAGACGCACGCCAGGCAGAGGAGAGAGGGAGAGGGAGAGAGGGAGAGAGGGAGGGGGGAGGGAGTGATAGACGGCAACAAACAGTAATGGGAGGGGGGTGTGGCATGGTACAGCCAGGCGACAAAGCACCAAGCAGCGTGTCGTAGATACGTAGTGCAAACAAACACACACACTGAGTACAGCTAAGAACACTCGCCTAAAGAATATTTTGTTATTGTACTGATCAATTCTATTCGGATTCGTTTTTTCTGAATATTTAAATGCATGTGCACACGCTAGACTATATTCGAGAGAAAGAAAGGGAGACTGCGAGCCCGACAGACATGGGCCATCTGAAGTGCACTTCAAAGATTCAGGGTGCTTTTACATAATCTCCCTCACTGACCCTCCCCCCCTCCCCCTTACTCCTCCTCCAGCTATTCTCGTTCTGTCCATTATTCCTCTCCTCCCTGCTCCTTCTGGTTAACTACTTAGCACTTGAAGTAAGAACAATCCCTTCTTCCTCATCCATTGTCCCCTATAGAGGCTATCTCTCACCCAGAGGAAATATACAGAAAAACTCCCTTCTACTCAAACATAATAAACATGATATTTATCTAAACAGCTATCGGTGTTGACTCTTTGTTAGATTCCATTATTTCAACGTATTTATTCATTTGAGGAAGGGGTGGAAAATAAATGTGAGCTGGACTCACAACCAGAATGTGGCTGCAGTTCTGCTTTCTAACCAGCAACAGGGCCGACACACACACACACACACACACACACACACACACACACACACACACACACACACACACACACACACACACACACACACACACACACACACACACACACACACACACACACACAACTACAAGGTGAGCCAAAAGAGGTTGGGCTATTCTGAGCCAATAGTATAAATTACCCTGTTGTGAGACACAGGCCTAAAAATACATTGTGACAATGAAAGGTTTCTGTTCAGAAGCTTCCATGTAGGGTTCTATCGTCACAGCACAGACAATCAAGGAACAAAACAGTGGTGGAAAACATCATGCAAAGATGTTCGAGATTCTTCTCTTTCAATCCATATATAAAAGAAAAAGACATGAACGACATCGGAGACGTGGACCTCACACGACCATCCCCCTGCATTTGAAATGTGCTGCACACGCACACACATATCAATGTCTCATATACCAAGGTGGTGTGCTGCTGACTGACTTATTAAGCCTGTCACACACGCTAATGCTTGGAAATACTGATTATTGTGGACCGTTGAACCATCTCCCCAAATCATAGCAGTTTACGGTACAAAAAGACAAAAAGAGAAACCCGTTTAAATGAGCAAGAGCGCATTTTATAAAGTCTGTTTCCAACGTGCCACGAGCTCATCTGCCACAAAGTAGAAGAAATCGTCTCCAAAAACCTTTTCCCCCCCCATTTTTATAACATTCCGGTATAAGACGACTAAGCATGTTTGAGTTAAAGACTAGCGATGAATCATGACATTCATAAGCTTGCTAATCATACATACGTGTTCATAAGCGGGCTAGGCCGATAAGCCGAGAGGATTTCTAAAATGTGAATTGCATAAAAAATGTGATGTTTGCTAATGAGTGTTCATAAACTCCGCCTTTTTCTGAAGACGCATGAATACAGCATGTTTTGTTAGGGGTGAGTAGTATGACCTGGAATTTATATCAGTAGCCGGTCCTATATTTTGATAATACAAAAGTAAACGTTTTTGTGAATTTTTTATGAAACATGCCCAGGATAATGCATTCTCAAAAGCATTTATTTTGATCCAAAGACCTTGAAATTAACATTAGACAAAAAACACCAAAATGAGAAATCTAACAGAATAACAATAATGTGTATAATATTAAGTTATAAAAAAAACACTAGAACTATGACAAAACTAGCCATTCAAGTTCTTTGACATTAAATAATAGAGCACAAAACCAAAAGTATGAATGGAGTTAACAATGAATGAAGTCACATTTAGTCGTTAAAGTTGTCAATTAATATCGAGCCCTTCTTGTTTTATCTCTAGTCGAATGATATAGTAATTCCTATAGCTAAATTATTATAAAGTAGCACACATTATAAATGTGGAATTAGATTTGTTGTATAAGGAATGATCATTTGTGAACAGATACTTGTACAGAGTACGAGGTGGCAGTAATGTTTGACCAGAGTTAGGAGTGTCACATAGAAGTGTCTTCGAAACCATGACAAAACGTTTTGGGAGTATTATTTTGAAGCACAACATGTAAACACAGCTGTTTTAAGTCTGTCAATGCAATGAGTCGCACATTTTTGCCATGTATTTTTTACTCCCTTATTATTCCTCTTTTTGGTGATCATGCCGTATCAGGACCACAGTATTCAGACCACAACTTTGTTAGTTTCCATTATTTCAACGTATTTATTCCTTTGTTCCATGTGTCAGAGAATAAAGCAAAGTTTTCCAGACTTAAACCGTTTCTACTCTGAGGGTCTACCTCGGTTTTCGGGGACAATGATTTTCTCTTTACTAGCTCACTGACCGTGGAGATGCTAGCTGCCATTTTAGCACCTTCACCATCGTTGTCTCATGCTGAAGCACATCCCTCCGATTGGCTGAAAACATTTCTCCAGACTTAATGAGAGCGGACAGTGAGAACGACCCAGGAACATCGGCTGCTATTGGAATTTGGATAACAAGAACAAGACATGGTCTTGATATGGAAATTAGGGGTGTGAAAGGTTACAAAAAATTGTTAACGGTTACACAACCCCTTTTTTTTCGTGTACACGGTTAACCGTTTTTTTATTAATTAATGAATCTTTTTTTTATTTTTTTTAATTGGACGGCTATAGGGGGATTATTTGTTTTTCAACACGGCGGATGCGCAAGCAGAATGATCGCAAGAAGAACATTTGTTTGACTGGTTGCCATGGTTATCTTCGTGTGGTTAATTTGCAGTTGCGGTGTTAATTAGGATGTTGTCAGCTTACTGTTTCATTAAACTGTAATCAGAGAACGCGGTTATATGCTATAGACCCTATAGTATCTGTGGTATAAAGGCTGGGACGAATTTCAAATTATAAATATGTACACTTTATGTTGAAAGTATAGACAGTTGCGATTCCCATTGAAACGAATGGTGCGGTGATTATTCTTCAAAACGAGAGCTGGTAAATCGTGAAAAATCAATTAAACTGTAATCAGACAATGCGGTTATATGCTATAGACCCTAGAGTATCTGTCGTATAAAGGCTGGGACGAATTTCAAATTATAAATATGTACACTTTATGTTGGAAGTATAGACCGTCGCTATTCGCATTGAAACGAATGGGGCGGTGATTATTCTTCAAAACGAGAGCTGGTAAATTGTAAAAAATTAATTAAACTGTAATCAGACAATGCGGTTATATTATATAGACCCTAGTATCTGTGGTATAAAGACTGGGACGAATTTCGAATTATAAATGTGTAAACTTTATGTTGAAAGTATGGACCGTCGCGATTCCCATTGAAACAATGGTGCGGTGATTATTATTAATTTTGTTTTTCGGTTTTCGTTTACTGATTTTTCCTAAACGGTTTTGACTTACTAACCGGTTACACGTGTACCCGTGCACACCCCTAATGGAAATGGTCATCATTTTATGCAACTGCAATATACCATTCCCTTCGGAAAATCACCCAACTCTTACACACACACAGCATTCCCAGACACGGCACTCATACTGCTTTGTCAGCACACGCTTACACACACAAACGCAGAAAATTACACTTTCTCAAACATACACACATGTGGTGGTGTTGATTCTTGCGTGTATATATACACAAAATGTAAAACAGACAATGAGAGAGAGAGTGACTGTTTGCTTAGATTACTACGGTAACCACCCAACAATGATGTGACCCTCAGTGGTATCTTAGAGATGACCAATCACCCACAGACTCAGAGGAAGACGCCCTGTCTGATATTTCCAGCTCTGTCTGCCTTTTCTTCAATACCCTCTGATCACATACCAACCCTCCCTGACCGCATTGTGTGCAGAAAAGGATGTGTGTGTGTGTGTGTGTGTGTGTGTGTGTGTGTGTGTGTGTGTGTGTGTGTGTGTGTGTGTGTGTGTGTGTGTGTGTGTGTGTGTGTGTGTGAGCCTTTGTATACGAGTGTCTGTTGTGTGTGGCTTCTATGCGTGTGTATACACACACACACAAATGTGTCTGTGGCAGAGTGGTGCAGGGTAAGACCAGGAACAGACACAGTGCCAGGGAAGAGGGGGAGAGAATGGGTCTCATTCACACACACACACACACACACACACACACACACACACACACACACACACACACACACACACACACACACACACACACACACACACACACACACACACACACACACACACACACACACAGTAGAATTTATGGTAAAAGATCAATACAATACAAATAAATAAGAGCAAAATTATGAGATTTCCTGGCAATAGATTGGTTTTAGATTCAGAGAAATGATTGACACATTGACATTCCTGGTGGGTACCTATTTCATCCAGATTACAGAGAAACAAGCATTGTGGAACAAGAGTTCCTCAATGCTTTGTTTTTTACCTTGGGAATCAATGCTAAAACCCGAATGATGATGGTCCCACCAACGATCTCTAAAGTGTCCGTGACGCATCATGGCGTTCGATAAGAACGGGCGCGTGGTCGTGAACTCACCGTGCCGCAGGGAGCCCTCTCTTGCTCAGGTCTGCTCGGACGCGCTCGCCAACGTAGCGGTACACGTCCACCAGAGCTGTGATGGAGGCTTCGCGCACCTACACACACACACACACACACAAGGAAAGGCAGGTGAGACGGGAGTTCACGTTGCTGAAGCTGCCATTGTAGCTCCTGTGAAGCAGTGTTCCTTAAGTGCAGCGGCCTCCCTCTAGTGTAACATTGGTGTGGAGGTGTAGTTTCACACAATCTCCATGTGGAGGTGCCAGGGCTCGCCTTTAACTTTTTACACCACATGTCCTGTACCACGCACAAAACCGACAGTTTTGACCCGCTATATAAGTCAGTGCGTTTACATGCAGAGTCATTATCGGATAAAGAAACGAATAAGACCTCAACCAGACTTTTAAAATGCATGTAAACACCTTTACCCGATCTACTTTGGACCGAAATCGGTACATAAACGGACAAGCAAGATCGGATAAGAACACCTAAATAACTCGATCATAGTCCGGTTTCTACCTGCGTCGGGTTTCGCGTTCTGCGCATGCTCGAGATCTTACGGCCGGTGGACGTTAGCCGGAAGGAGGAGAAGGAGACGGTAGTCGTGTTGTTGTCGCCATAGACATATAACAGTTCTTATTTCGTAATAAATAGAAATATTTAATTATTTCATTATGTTTATGGTTGTCGCCGTTGGAAAACGAGAAACGGCTATTTATTTAAAAAGGTGACGCAGAAGATGGAGGAAGCCGGTGCATTCCATTACCCCCTATAAAGTGAAACCCCCTATCATCATCAACATGCAATCAGCACACACTACGCTTCGATTTCACCCAAGGCTGAATTACAAGTACATGTTTTCCTAAACGTTGGTCATCAACGAGGTTGGAAAGTAGGCCTGCACGATTCGGTGAAAAATATGAATTACGAGTTTTTAGCTTAGAATTTATATCAAGATTCTCTGCCACCATTTTTTCTCATGAAATGTAATTTTTATTGCACACATGAACCATGACCCAAAAAAATGGCAGTACCAAACATAGATTTTGGGCACCTCTAGCACGTTGCGTTTCATATGGCCCTTTATAGCTGATTAAAGTGCAGTATCAAAAACTGATTGATTTATTTTGTACATATAGCAGCACATTGTCTTTAATTGTTGGCCTTTTATAACTACTGAACCAACTCCACACACCTGTAAATTAAGGCTTAAAAAAAAAAAAAAAAAGGATATATATAAAAAAAGAAATCGAAGTAATTTAAAACTTAAATCCACACAGGGGCGAATCGAGATCACAATTTTATAACGATTTATAGTGCAGGCCTATTGTAAAGTAGTAACTTCGGGCACATCTGTCTAAATAAACGTAAGTGGGCTACGAAGCGAGATTTGGAGTTGGATTCTGAATATAAAAAAAATCACTCTGGGGGCTAACACGAACGCGACACCTACCCAGGGGGCAAAAATGCTTCTGCATGGACCCCTTGGTACATTTGAGAGAGGCAGTACATGATTGGTGAAAGGGTTGCTGTGTCAATGTTGTATTCCCAAATCGGCAGGAAGGCGGGGCTGTCTTGAAAATCGTTGGTTGGATGAGGACGTGGGAGGAAAATGATTGGTTTAACGGCTGGAGCACATTCAGGTTGTGGGTTCCAACTCCACGGGAGGTTTCATGAATGTCTCCCTCTCTCGCTATAGTTCTCAGCCTCTCTCTCATGCACTCACGCTCTCTCTCCTTTTCTCTGAGTGCTTTAGCAGCTAATGTGGACGGGGTTGGATTGTGAAGAAGCCCGTCTCCGGTCTAATAACAGTAATTAAAACACACTGCCGTGCTGGCACCACTGCCCGCCCACATTGGCCATGATGGGAAAATCACAGCTTTGGATCCAGTCACCAGGCGAGGGATGGATAGACGGAGAGAGACGCTGGCAGGGATGACGGTCATGCCAACACACATGCATGGAGGGCAACACGGGCACGTAACGCAGACAAACACACACACACACTTCCGGGGTGCTCACCTGTGGGTTCTGATCTCCTGTCAGAGTGCAGAGATGGGGGACAAGTTTACTGAGGCTCAGTGATTGGGCCCCATAACTAGAGAGAGAGAGAGATAGATAACGAGATAGAGAAGGACAGAAACAGTTATTTCTTAGTTAGTTAGACAGTTAGAAATATAAAAGCATTCACAGCTAGAATTGGTCATTCAAATTAAATAAATAACATTCAGCGAAGAAAATGATTTCGGAAAGTCTCGGGTGTCTTTTGAAGAGGTTTTGTACCACAGTTAATGTTTACCTGAAGCATTCAAGACAGATAAAGTATTCAATAATAGAGGGGGGGGGGGGTCAATTAAAAAATAATAATGGAATGGAGAATGGCTCGTGATTAGATGAGGCTTAATGTGTCTGGGCCTTTAGTTGGATTATAAATGAGTATTTCTGCTTCACACTGATGTGCCTAACTGAATTAACAGTCATTGCTAGCAGCCATCAGGTACCAGCTTGGTGATTAGAAAACAGTGTCACTTGCCATTAGCAAAATGATGCCAAAATAAGCACAGCTAATATAAAAAGTCTTATGTATGTAATGACGCGATGCAACATCATATAGGTATACCCTAGAGCAGGGGTTTTCAAAGTGTGAGAGAGTGAGCCCCCCCTCAGAGAAAAAAATTCAGCTGAGCCCCCCCCCCAAAAAAAAAATTCTAAAGACCTGTGTTTTGAAAGCTATCTTAATTATTTTACACATTTTAAACATCTCTGATCATAATTTTAAAACATTTGAAACATATTTTTTAAACATTTGAAACATATCTTTGAAACATATTTTTTAAACATTTTAAACATATTTCTGAAACATTACAACATCTTTGTGTGTTTTTAAACACATTTCTTAACACAATTTAACAACTTTATCTAAGCATGTTTTAGCTTAACCTTTTTAAAATACATTTGAACATCTTAATCTGTGTAAACTGCCAGTTTACACAGATTCCTTCAGGGTCCCCGACTCTGAATTTTCAGAGTCGAATCAGATCTGCTTTATCAGTCCAGAGATTCGACTATTCGGCGGGGTTTGTTTACCGGCGTTGCTATGGTGACCTAAATCATTATAAGCAACTGAAAACGATGCCGGTTTGAAACTAAAACTGTGATTCTGAAAAAAGTATAAATGCTATCAAAATTCCGTTTGGATAGTATTGAAGATACAAGTGTGTAGATTTGTTCAATGGTTTGAACGATGGTAAACGGTTGAAAAATGAATGAGTTACGATGTCTAGAAGTAGGTGTATCAGAATGGGCAGACGTCTTCAATGAAAACAGCTGAAAACGAAGCGGTATGAAACTAAAACGGTGGTTCTGAAGACATTTTAAATGATATCGAAATTCTGTTTGGATATTATTGAAGATACAAGTGTGTAGATTTGTTAAATGGTTTGCACGAAGATAAACGGTTGAAAATTGATTTTTAGTTAGGTTACTTCTACAGTTGAAGTATGATTGATGATTTGAATAATCGACTTTCAGGTTTTTCTTCGGGTTTATTCTTTTCTCACGTCGCGCCCCCCCTGAAGAACTCTGGCGCCCCCCAGGGGGGGCGCGCCCCACAGTTTGAAAACCACTGCCCTAGAGCAGTGGTTTTCAAACTTTTTCTACTACTGTACCCCCTCGAAGATATTTTTTCAGCTGGGTATTCCCTTCGCACAAAAGAATGCAAGGAAATGAAAAGAAAATGAACATAATGTCTGTACCTTTTATTTGGCAAAAATGAACACTAAGAATACAAACACTCCATTGAATGAGAAACATGGGCCTGTTCTTCATTAATGAGTTTTATCATTCTGGGGGGCAGGGAGTCAACTGCAGTGATTAGACCCTTTTCCAGGCATAGCTTTTTTCTGAGCTTCGTTTTGATTTGAGCCATTACAGAAAAGGAGATTTCACACAAATAAGTAGATCAAAAACCCTGCCAGGGGAGGGTCAGCTGGGCATATATATATATAATATTCCTCCTGAAAATTATGACATTTAAGGGTTTCTGGATGTGATTGTTCTTTAAAAAGTTCTCCCTTCCCCTTGTCAGATTTGTGTTGCTTTGGGTGATTTAGTTAGCTAGCTGGCGCAAAAGTATTTTATTGTTGATTAACATACGTCATTGTCCCGATTGCTATTGCTCTTTCCTTTCACAAATTAATATTTTGGCTTTCAAACTTGGTAGTGTCCAGGTTGAACTGATTTAAATAACGATTATTTTAGAATTTTAGAGTACCCCCTGCAGTACTCCAAAGTACCCCTAGAGATACGAGTACCCCCATTTGGGAACCACTGCCCTGAGTTCACACGTGGCAAACCAATTTCCCCCCCCCCCCCCCGCCCCCAACATTTGAAGGAAGTACCCCCTGACTATTAGTGACATTTTTTAAAAACCACTTATCTCCTCTGTGTGTGTGTGTGTGTGTGTGTGTGTGTGTGTGTGTGTGTGTGTGTGTGTGTGTGTGTGTGTGTGTGTGTGTGTGTGTGTGTGTGTGTGTGTGTGTGTGTGTGTGTGTGTGTGTGTGTGTGTGTGTTGCACTTGACTGATAATAACAGAAGGAGACGGTTGATATGAGCAATGCTAAGAATCTGACAATTCTGAAAGGCCCTCTGTAAAATATTTCTAAGAATTAAACATGGTTTTAGGGGGACTCCCCCCCGTCCCTCCATATTTGCCATGTGGATGCACCCTATTTCTGAAATCTTGTTACGTACCCACCCCAGGACACCAGCCCTTCAGAGGTAACTCTGGGTGGGCTAGAAGGGGCTCCCTAACCTGGGGACCCCCTCACTAGGGTGTCACTGTGTCCAGGCCCCTCTTGAGGGTGCAATCAATCAGCTACCTCCCACATAACATAACGCAGCAGCAAATGCTGTTTATATCCACCGTCCAACCCAAGTCGACCATTTAAATCCGCTGACCCAGAATCTGTGCGGGCATGGATTACATGCAAGCATTCACATAAACCCATTTAGAAGATTAACCCTGGGCAGACTGACTGGGTGAAAAAACTGCCACTTGTTGGAGGATGGAGGATAGTTAGTTAGTGACCAACAAGTTCCCTCCTTAACCTGCATTCCTGCTCCCTCTACAGACAGACACACCCATCACACATACACATTAGCACCTAGAGGCTAAAATGCTGGTGACTGTTCTTCTTCCACTGAACGCAGGACTTCTGATAAAAAAAAACATACTTAAAACTAATTTAATTTGTTTACAGCTGTTCAAAAAGCCCATCCGTCTAGATCTAGCGCAGCTATGGAACCTTTCCAGTACTTAAGTTATAGCTCCTCCCATCTACCGTCACCAGATGCCACTCTGAAGACACAATGTCATCATAACATTTCATTGAAGGCTTTAATACTTGCCTCACCTAATTCAATCTGGCACAATAACATACCAACCACTAGGGATGGGCAAAATGATTATTTTCCGGGAACTAGTTCTTTCAGTTCAGTTCACTATAACGATTCGTTTATTTGATTCGTTCGTTTTGATTCGTTCGCTACGTCAGATTACATCTTAAAAAAAAAAATTTGTTTATATATATATTTTTTTTTAATTGGTCGTGGGTCCGGATAAGACCGTCAAGACCGCAGTCCGCCGTTTGGAGATGCCCGCTATATAGTATGTCGAACGTCCCACCAATATTTATACCACTTGCTTACTCTCTATATTTCATTCATGGTTTTACATTTATAATTTTATTTTACTTTACATTTAATTCTTCATTGTTCAGGCATTACAGAACTTGCATGGTCATAAATAAAAAATACGAACTGCAGTTTAATTTCTTTGTTTGTTCTTAAATTGACGTAGAATGGAGCAAAGACTCCTGGGATTGGGAAATGCGTTTATCCAATAAACAGATGGAGGTCAAGTCTATTTTCGAAAAAATGTAGGGGGATATATGAGTCGAATGGTATGACCCAAGATACGTCAGAGAGAGAAAGCGCGCATATTCAACGGTACCGCCTTGTCATTGGTTTACCCAGGTGCCATTCCAACACCATTGCTACCTCTCATTGGCTGAATCTTTGAGGAAGTTGTAGACTCAATCAATATAAGTCGCGGGGAGACGGTGCTCTGTTCGTTTGTATATTTTATTTACGTGACCATATGTTTGGTTGATGTTAAAAAAAAAGAATCAAAGAACCAGTTCTTCTTGTTTTGGGGAACCAGTTCTTGTCGTTCACATTCGGAATTCGTTCGTTGTAACGAATCAGTCGCGACCGACACATCCCTACCAACCACTGATGATGATGAAACACTAATGCCACACCTATACATACCACAGTACTCTTTCTAACGTCTTAATATGCTGTGGCACTATAATGCATTATAATTCACATGCAGGAACATAGTTCCACTCATCGCAACAGCCTCAATGCCTTTCTCCCAACGGCAATACCATCAGCATCTTTAAATAAACTAGAACATACATGCATGTTATCACATTATACTGCGATGCAAAACAAGTGATACTGCAGAGCGGGCCGACCGTCTGGTTTTATCTTCATGATGGACCGTGTGTGCTCTATTGAGTCAGCGGCTACGCACATCCTTTGGTGGACTGAGAGGACTCATTACATAGTGACTGCAGGAGAGAGCACAATGAGACTCAGTAGTGAGATCAAACATAATTAACTTCACAGTAACATCAAACTTCCAACTGATTTCTGCTTTCATTAGTTATTGTCGAAACCACCGCTCTATGTTCAACGGAATGATTGAACTGATGAGGTGTATTGAACCACAGGATTTGTATTTTGTCAATGAAAGCTCCAGAACAGAACCCAGGACAGGCGTGTGGTAATGCCCTCGGTTGATCTGACACAGGAAGTAGCACGGCCGCAGAGAGGAGGTCCACTCACTTGCTGAGGGTGGCGCAGAGACACAAGCAGACTCCTTCTCGACTGCGGAAGTTCTTGTGCTTGAACCCGGGAATTAGCCGCTCCCACACGTACTGCAGAGCGGAAGAACAGGGATGGTGAGATATAGATATATATATATATATATAAATAAGAGAGAGAGAGAGAGAGAGAGAGAGAGAGAGAGAGAGAGAGAGAGAGAGAGAGAGAGAGAGAGAGAGAGAGAGAGAGAGAGAGAGAGAGAGAGAGAGAGAGAGAGAGAGAGAGAGAGAGAGAGAGAGAGACTACTGCAGGCAAATCAGCAGGGGGGGAGAGGATTAAGAAGCACATGGGAGGCTGCAATCTGTGTGTGTCTGTGTCTGCCAGAGCACAGCTACCCTATCAAATCCCATGCAGTTCCAATGGTCGCCAGAGGAGGGAGCACAGAACCCATTCTGACACAACATCCCTTAGCTTGAAGTGAGTGAATGTGTATTATTTTCATCAGTGCGAGGGCAATCCTGCCCATAATCTCAACTCTACTGTCCACATAGAAGAATAAGAATACATTCAGATGCAATTCAATCAAGTATGTTAACCGTCTTACACATGTGCTGCCGTAAAGTCTGCGTCTGGATTTAGCGTATGGTGCGTGTGCACGTTTGTATGTGTGCGGGTGCATAGGCGTGTGTGTGTCTGAGTGCATGTTGGCGTGCTTGTCTCACCATGGGCGAGGCCGTCTGCTCCATACAGCGAAGGATGAGCGTCTGGCTGTTCTCCCTAACCTGGTCCTTAGAGTCTCCAAGCCGGTCAACCAGCGCTGGCACCACTACAGGCAGCAAGACGGCAGAGAGACAGACACCCAGACAGAGGGGGAAATAACAGGAAGGGGGAAGAAATAACAGGAAGTCATTAATGACATGTTCTGTACAATAATACATACAAATAGTATTACACAATAAAACGTGTGTGTGTGTGTGTGTGTGTGTGTGTGTGTGTGTGTGTGTGTGTGTGTGTGTGTGTGTGTGTGTGTGTGTGTGTGTGTGTGTGTGTGTGTGTGTGTGTGTGTGTGTGTGTGTGTGTGTGTGTGTGTGTGTGTGATAAGTTAACACTTCATTAATAACGGGTTATTTTGGTTCTTACAGCAACAGGGGACCAGTAACAAATGAAATAAGAAAAAAGATTAAATATCAAAAGAAAGACGAACAGAATACAAATAAGACAGTAAACTTATGATAATAATAAACATTCAACACATAAACCACAAAGAAAACAAGCACACATGGAAAACGACTGCAAACAAAGCACAGTATTTAAACATACATGTGCGTCAAGTGATCAAGTGTCAGGGGTTGGAAGGGGGTGTGTGTGTGTGTGTGTGTGTGTGTGTGTGTGTGTGTGTGTGTGTGTGTGTGTGTGTGTGTGCGAGAGAGAGGCGGCACATGGGGAAGTGAGCACAGGAAATGAGAACATGGTTGGAGAGTGAAACGGTGTCCCTCTACCCGCCAACAACATCACTACAGTCGTGTCCGCTGCTAATGCACTTATACAAACTAATCCATAAACAAGCAATGCTGGCGCTGATGACACATGTGGCCACTGGCGTCCGACACAGCCAGGAGCCGGGCGGTGGAAGAAACACAGCTGCTGCACAAGGGAACGCCATGAGTGGGCTAATGTCAGCCTATTTGAGGGGCCGTATACAAATGGTGGTTTAAGTGGAGAGCAGAACTCTTGGGTACGACCAAGAAACACCCACTGGGGCTGGGTGTATGATGTGCTCAAGGGTGTGGCAGAGCAGAGCCTCATACGATGTGCTCAAGGGTGTGGCAGAGCCACACCCACTGGGGCTGGTTGTACGATGGGATCGGGGACATTCACGCTGAATACTAGGGATGGGGTAAATAAACCGCTAAATGTCAGAATGATTTACTACTGCAATCATTTTCTGTTTGACTGATTCTTTTTAATTGCAACCAAAAATTATTTGGTCGGAACCCAAAAAGAAGGTTCCAAGCTGTAAGCAGAAGACGCCCGGTTTTCCTTGACCCAAAGTGCGAACCATGACGATATCAGTGGGCGTGTCATATCTACAGGTTGGAAAGAGAGGATGGCAAAAAAAAGAGTGCGCTACTACGGCTTACGGACTTATTGTATATTGTATGTCCTGGCACTTAATGAACGCACTTATTGTATGTTGTCTGAGTTATATTACTTGTTGCATAGCATCTTAATATAGCTTTGTTGTTTACGGGGAATGGGTTATCCAAGCAATTGTTAGTGCTTTGTATTTGGTTCTATGAACATCCTTACTGTACCAACAGCGATATATTGTTTCTCCTTCTTCTGAAATATATCAATTGTAAGTCGCTTTGGATAAAAGCGTCTTCTAAATGCCTTAAATGCTAATGTAAATATACTGTTTACGTCAGGTGAGAATTGTGCAACACATTGATGACGCCTCCTTGAACCTCCTTCTGCTCAAAACTGTTGGAAACCTTGGCTGGTTCGCCAGAGCACAGAGGGGCCAAGAATCCTGAACAGAACCTGTTCATGAACCAGAGCTAATCTGGTAAAAAGGGCTATTCGTGGAAGCCAAATAATGGTACCGTCCTAAAGAGGGCGCTATTGTGTCGAGCAATATAGTGTCACAATCTTTACAAAATCAGACAACATAAAAGTTTCGGCACTTATAACAAAACAAACGATGCATCATCGTATGGGGAGGTCTCTGCCGATCCCATTCCCCACAGAATACATCAGATCACAGGGCGGTCGGGAAGATAAGGTCACCCCAGCTACAGTGCACACTTTGTTCAAGAAACAACAAATGGCAGATTTGATCTAGGGTGATGAGGAGACGAATGCACTGAACTTCCCTCTCCGTTCATCTTACTTTGTGACAAATTTGCTGTCCGTCTTTCAATCAGTCTGTCCTTGTTTTTCTCCCTTACAGCTAAACTAAAAGAGACTTGGTGAATTCAATGCAAGACTTGCATGTAGTGCACACACACACACACACACAGAGAGAGAGAGAGAGATGATGACGGAAGGTTGGAATGTTAGTTGGCGTGTAGTGGGCATTTACTACGGTGTGTGTTGATCATAACAGCTGGTTGCCAGGGTAACATGGACAATAACCTCAAGAACTAAATGACAGTAGCAGTATTGTCCCAACTGCAAACGTCATCTTCTAAAGATGGGATCTCTCTCTCTCTCTCTCTCTCTCTCTCTCTCTCTCACACACACAGTTTTATGTATAGCCTTTTTTTTTTCCTGTTCATTGTTTCTTATTTTGCAATGAAGCTGGGGTAGCTGGAGGCCAAGACAGCTGCCAGCTCATTTAAACCACTTCATTTGATCTGATGTGATGTAGGGCCGAGGGTGGCAGGCAGTGGCTGGTTACAGACCTGAATTTGATCAAAAGAGCCGATCGCAACATGGACAGAGAATCGCAAATCTACAACAAACGTTCGTTGATGATCAATCCTAATCAGCAGTGCGTCAAAATCCTTTTTTTTTCGGAACTGTGCATCTTGAATATCACACACACACACACACACACACACACACCCACCCCCCTAGATAGGGCCAGCCCTGCAGATCAATACGATCACTGACTAATGGCTATGATCTCATCTCTGCTCTCTGTGTGACAGAGGACTAGAAGAGGGCGAGGTAGAGAGCAAGAAATTGTAGCTAGCTGGTGAGCGAGGATAAGGGTGAATAAGAGTGAAGTTAACAGCGTTTGTAGAATATTTTGTAGACGCCTTGCAATGCCAAAAGGGACTTAGGTCGTTCCCCTGAGAGGATAGACAAACGCCTTTCAGAGCAGACGCTGCACAGTGTCACCTCTCGGGTTCGCACTAAGCTGCCGTCAGCCTGGTGGACGATGACAGCTGGTGACACCTGCAGCGGTGGTGGCACAGAGGCTTGCATAACACAAAGACAGACAAAGACAAACTGCAGAGACACACACAGGCACACTAATGAAACCTGACACCAAACCCACGTAAGCCTATGAGTTCATGTGGATGGAAGGTGTGGTTTCAGGACAAAATGGTGCAAGCTATAGTATGTCAGACAATTATGATTCCTAAACATAAGTCACACGAGTGAATTATAAGTAAAGAGAGAGCGTGAAAAGAGGGAAAGAGACAGCGTCAGCAATGGACAGAGAGAGACAAAGTGAGTGATGACAGATGTATTGCTGCGGGTCTGCAGCGTGGAAGGACGAAGTCCTTCACAGTCCTAAAACAAAGTGAGACAGACAGGCAGGCACAGACACAGACAGACACAAAGGCTGACGACGGTCCAAACCTCTGCGTCAGTTCTTCAGTTATAATACAAACTGTAAAGGTTCAGTAGTATGCAGTGAGATTGTTCCCGCTTCGAACCACTTAAGAGACACATCCTTGGGTGGGGATTTGAAGCGGATGCTGGTCGATACCAGATACTCAAGCACTGCTCTCAGAGCCAATAAGATATCTAGCTGGAAATCTTTACTCAAGGTTTTCAGAAACAAGGTATGTGGAATACATGAATGTCCATCGCATTGTCGGTTATGTTCTGGTCTTTAACCTAGTATTATTGAAAAATATTCCAACATTGGTCGGATATAAAGTATTTATAACAGAGAAGTAAAATAATATGAACAATTTATTACTATCACTAATGATAAAGAATTTCAATTCAGATTTCCATAAATTAGAATGGAATCGTAGTTGATGACATAAACGGGCCAATCGGGGATGAAACGTAGTTGATGGCAATCGGGCCACTAGCAGGCATCGATGGCGTCACATGTTTGGTTACGCCGATGGCTGAAGGAGTTTGTCTGTCAAGGCAAGTTCTACGGCCCACTGATGTGGGCGACTAAAGGGTCCAGGGATCCGTGTAGCAAAAGGGAATGTGAAGTCACCTGAGCAGGATGGGTACCAGGCTGATGGTGGTGGTGGTGATAGTAGTGTTACTGATGGTGGTAGTGGAAGTAGTAGTGATAGTACTGGTATTGATGGTGGATGGTGGTGGTGATAGTAGTGTTACTGATAGTGGATGGTAGTAGTGATATTACTAGTATTGATAGTGGATGGTAGTAGTGATAGTACTGGTACTGGTAATGATAGTGGATGGTAGTAGTGATAGTACTGGTAATGACAGTGGATGGTAGTAGTGATAGTACTGGTATTGACAGTGGATGGTAGTAGTGATATTACTAGTATTGATGGTGGATGGTAGTAGTGATAGTACTGGTATTGATGCTGGATGGTACTAAGGAAAAGTCTTGATGGTGGAGGGGAATAATGGTAGTGTAGTGTATGGTACTAGTCGTGGTAGATGGTAGTGTAGTGTATGGTACTAGTCGTGGTAGATGGTAGTGTAGTGTATGGTACTAGTCGTGGTAGATGGTAGTGTAGTGTATGGTACTAGTCGTGGTAGATGGTAGTGTAGTGTATGGTACTAGTCGTGGTAGATGGTAGTGTAGTGTATGGTACTAGTCGTGGTAGATGGTAGTGTAGTGTATGGTACTAGTCGTGGTAGATGGTAGTGTAGTGTATGGTACTAGTCGTGGTAGATGGTAGTGTAGTGTATGGTACTAGTCGTGGTAGATGGTAGTGTAGTGTATGGTACTAGTCGTGGTAGATGGTAGTGTAGTGTAGTGTAGTGTACTAGTCGTGGTAGATGGTAGTGTAGTGTATGGTACTAGTCGTGGTAGATGGTAGTGTAGTGTATGGTACTAGTCGTGGTAGATGGTAGTGTAGTGTATGGTACTAGTCGTGGTAGATGGTAGTGTAGTGTAGTGTACTAGTCGTGGTAGATGGTAGTGTAGTGTATGGTACTAGTCGTGGTAGATGGTAGTGTAGTGTATGGTACTAGTCGTGGTAGATGGTAGTGTAGTGTATGGTACTAGTCGTGGTAGATGGTAGTGTAGTGTATGGTACTAGTCGTGGTAGATGGTAGTGTAGTGTATGGTACTAGTCGTGGTAGATGGTAGTGTAGTGTAGGGTACTAGTCATGGTAGATGGTAGTGTAGTGTATGGTACTACTAGTCGTGGTAGATGGTAGTGTAGTGTATGGTACTAGTCGTGGTAGATGGTAGTGTAGTGTATGGTACTAGTCGTGGTAGATGGTAGTGTAGTGTAGTCAGAGGTCGCGTTAACCGACAAATGTCCGTCATTGACGGATATTTTTTAACTATGACGGAAAAATCTGAAGGCAGTCCGTCATTTTGACGGATTTTACAATGACCATTACCAATAATAAACATAAGAATAAAAATCACAATTGAAGTAACAGGCAAGTTGTAACCGTTTTCTTACTCTACATAAGCTTCATTGCCGACACCAACTTTCAAACTGAGCCGAAGTTACGGCCGTGCTCAACGCGCCTCGCGCTATCCTACAGCTGACAGCGCGTTGAAGACCCACGGACTAGAGGCATTGGAGCGCGTCTGTGCCCACTACGGGTCACCGCGGGGTGCAGCTGCACCACTGGTTGAGAATGGCCGCATGCAGAGGGATTTTCTCCCGATGAAGAGAGTGCTGGCAGGGTCGGGAAATCCCTCGTTCAGGGGCTCCTGTCGGCTGCTCATCACTTCGCTAGGGGAAATGTTTCCCGATTTTAGAGCGCTGGCTGAAGTGGCGCTGGTTATCCCAGTGTCAAGTGTTGCAGCTGAGCGCAGATTCAGCCTTCAAAATAACATAAAAACCACCACGAGAAGTCGTCTGTCGGAGGCAAAGACGCAGCATCTAATGACAATCGCCTCGGCAGCAGTATCCATCGATACGTTTGATTTCAAGCAAGCAAGCACACTTTTCAAATCCATGCGGGCAAGAAGGAAAGTTTGAGCTGCCTACAGAAGATTACCAAGAATTATAAGTGGACTGTTCATTTTCACTATAATTGTCTTCGCTCAGCTAAAAATAGCCCATTACAGCCCATACATCGTTCTATGTTAAGGCACAACAGCCGCAATGTTTTAAAAGCGGAAAAATCGAGTTCTCACCGTCAGAAAGAAATGAAATAATGAAAATAAGTCAATAAAAACAAGTGAGGCTATTGAATATAAGCATTATAGCTTAGGCCTAGGCTTATATTACCATTTAAAAGTTAAAATAAAATGACAGATAATAATGGACAATGACAGATTTTTTACGACCCTGTCCGTCAAAATGACGGACAATGAAAAAGTCTAGCGCAACCTCTGAGTGTAGTGTACTAGTCGTGGTAGATGGTAGTGTAGTGTAGTGTACTAGTCGTGGTAGATGGTAGTGTAGTGTATGGTACTAGTCGTGGTAGATGGTAGTGTAGTGTAGGGTACTAGTCGTGGTAGATGGTAGTGTAGTGTATGGTACTAGTCGTGGTAGATGGTAGTGTAGTGTATGGTACTAGTCGTGGTAGATGGTAGTGTAGTGTATGGTACTAGTCGTGGTAGATGGTAGTGTATGGTACTAGTCGTGGTAGATGGTAGTGTATGGTACTAGTCGTGGTAGATGGTAGTGTAGTGTATGGTACTAGTCGTGGTAGATGGTAGTGTAGTGTAGTGTACTAGTCGTGGTAGATGGTAGTGTAGTGTATGGTACTATTCGTGGTAGATGGTAATGTAGTGTATGGTACTAGTCGTGGTAGATGGTAGTGTAGTGTATGGTACTAGTCGTGGTAGATGGTAGTGTAGTGTATGGTACTAGTCGTGGTAGATGGTAGTGTAGTGTATGGTACTAGTCGTGGTAGATGGTAGTGTAGTGTATGGTACTAGTCGTGGTAGATGGTAGTGTAGTGTATGGTACTAGTCGTGGTAGATGGTAGTGTAGTGTATGGTACTAGTCGTGGTAGATGGTAGTGTAGTGTATGGTACTAGTCGTGGTAGATGGTAGTGTAGTGTATGGTACTAGTCGTGGTAGATGGTAGTGTAGTGTATGGTACTAGTCGTGGTAGATGGTAGTGTAGTGTAGGGTACTAGTCGTGGTAGATGGTAGTGTAGTGTAGGGCTGCAACAACGAATCGATAAAATACGATAAAAATCTATTACTAAAAGTGTTGGCTTGGCAACGAATTTGGTCATCGATTCGTTGAGTCGCGGGATTAATACGTCACTCGTAGGCGCGGCACTGTTTACAGCCAGCCGCCGACAGGTTGGTTCATGGTTCATGCACGCCCACAGCTTGTATTTTGGTCATATCTTAACACTGGACTGTAGGCCTTTATAAAAGTGTTGTACCTTCACTGTCATTGGGTTAAAAAAACTCCTACAACTCAATCAATCTAGTCCAACCAAAAACTCTGTCAGCTGCTGCTGCTGCAGACGGTGTGCAGACGGGCTCGGAGTCGGCACCGCGTGTTTCAACAGTCATTCAAAGCAGCGGTAGTAATCACACAACCGGACGGTGTAGAAAGTTCCGTCAGTTAAAAATAGTAATCCCATTTTAAAATCCATGTTAAAATCAGCAGGATATAGAGCTAGTTAGCTTAAAAAAAAGGAGCAAACGGTGTCAAATGTGATGTGTTCAGGTCGGCTCAGTAATAGGATTGATGTGTTCAAATGCAAAAAAAAAAAAAAAAAGAGATTTGGCGAAAACTTGTTTTCCCAGCAATATAAAATAGATGGTAAAGATCGAATTATGACCTGTTTAATGTCCTATCTTCAGCTATGATCAACTTATCAGCAATTAAAGCAATAATACAAGTTCTGTTTCAACAAAATACTAGAAAAGTATCAATAGTGGCATCAATAAAGACTTGGATCGTTAAGGTGTCTCGAAAATGGTATCAATATCAACAAAGATTAACGATCTCCTGTCATCTGGGAGAAATTAAGATGATTTTATTTATTTTTAACTGTTAGTATTTTACCGGTTAAAGATCTTATCGGTTAACCAGTTAACCATGGACAACCCTTATTGCTGTTTATCTATAAATGTATATCATACATTGTGGTTTTCTTTGTGTTATCCCAGTTATGTATTTTTTTTTTTTTTATCATTTAATGTTACTTTTAATAGTACCGGGACGTTGGAGCAATAACCTGGTGTTGTTACACTTCAGTCTGCACTGTGAATTTGAAGTAATGTTCAGTTTTTGATTAAAGATGCGGCAAATACAAATGTTTCTTTTTTTATCCGATTCATCGATTAATCGAAAAAATATTCTACAGATGAATCGATAATTAAAATAATCGTTAGCTGCAGCCCTAGTGTAGTGCATGGTGCTAGTCGTGGTAGATGGTACTGTGTCTGGTGCTAGTCGTGGTAGATGGTAGTGGCAGGGAGGAAGGATTCCTAACCTGTTCCCAGGTAGCCTTTGAAGCGTTCGCCCATGCGGTCCACAAAAGCCCCGCATATGTCGATACCCAACAGCACCACCTGCAACAGAACAGAACAGGGGAAAGGTTAGGCACAGCTCATCCCATTCAACTTTAAATACGCCCTGGGGCGCCCATAGCTTTCATGGCCGCACTGTCTATTGTAGAGAGTTTCACCCCGTGTGTGTGCGCGCGCGCGCGCGCGTGCGTGCGTGCGTGCGTGTGCGTGTGTGTGTGTGTAATATAAATCAGATATTTTAATAAGATAAATATTCCATATTATTGCATTATATGTCTCCCACAACATACAATGGAAAGAATGTGCTGTCTCATGCCTCTGCCTGTCACTTTATACTGAATTTAACAAGACACAGGACTAGCAAAGCAAAGTAGTGGATCTGTAAATGGATCCAAGTTCAGCTGGAAAATAGCGGTGGTGATGGGGGGGGCATGGGGGGGCTTTTGGTTGCCGATTGGAATCAGATCCCATGCCGAGCTCCAGCTCCCGGAGTGCTTGTGTTGGCAGAGCCGCGGCAGAATCCAGCATTCCACAGAAAATCCCTTCTTTTAAACCTTATCCTCCTCCTACTCCTCTCCCACAGAAGAGAGAGCAGGAACCAGCCAGACACCATTCCCTTTTTTAGTCAGAAAGGAGAGCCGAGGAGCCAGGTAATGTGGGAGACCAGCGGTGAGGGGGGGTAGGATGGAGGAGCAGAAGGAGGAGGGGGTGGTGGTGGTGGGGCAGAATCGTCTGGAGGAGAAACGTGAGCTGCATGAGCAGCTACAGCGACTCCCTCTCATTCTGACCTCGTTAGGGCGGAGGGTAGGGGGTGCGTGAGGGGGGAGTGGAAACCAACTGCTGGAGAGACAGGCCTCCCCAGTCCCCATATGTCGCCTCCATCGGCTGCAGATGTTGAGGAAAACGACCGAACGACCAGGAAGGGTTTTTGTTAACTGTTTAGTTTACCTGGGAGAGGCAAGTTCAGGACACTAGGGTGACGAGTGGCCCCCACTGAGGGTATGGAAGGGGGTACTGCAATCCCCCTTCTCTTCCAAGACAACACACTCTGGATAACAGGACTCACTGTTCGCAGAGCTTAGTGCTAATAACTGCATCATTGTGTGGCACACACACCTACTGCAACAACGTGTATATACACACCAATATGTTTATGCTATCTGTGACAGAAAACCTTTATCTAAGGATCTATCCCATGTAAATGGTGCAGCACGGATACCCAGTAATCTGGTATTGTTGGACAAAAAATGTGACACTAACAGGCTTTAGTGTGAAAGGTTTCCATGCAACCCATGTTACAATAACCAACGACTCCTAGTTCCTGTGTGGGCAAAGGTCATTGAATCATCATGACCGTGTGACCAAACCTCCATTAATAGGGCAGTTCTGACTCAAATGACTTAGAACCAATTCAACCACCAACCATTACAAATTGTTTTGTTTTTTGTCTTTTGGTGATGGTTAACTACCGTTGGGCCAGCATGAAGTATTAAGACAGAATACATCATTGAATGAAAACTTTGTTTTGCCACGGTTTGCACGAGTAACACTTTGCCAGTTTCAAACACAGCAATGCCTCCTCATAATGTAATGATTAATAACTTAACAGCGACCAAAAATACATTTACTACCAACATAATAACTGACATTCCAATGCTTTTATGATCCAAAAACATGATGCAATGCAATGCACCAGCACTACAGAGTAAAACACCACATGCTACTGAGAGGCGCTCTTTATTTGGCCCCGTGGGGAACCACTTCTCTTGGTTGGTACTGATTTGCTAGGATATGTGACAAAACAAGGACAGACACATGGGATGATAAAACATCTAGACTGCGCCACACGGCCTCACACACGCAGTGATTCAGCAGCACGGCAGTGTCCTTGCTGTGCTTTGATGTTGATCTGGCTCGGTCAATGTCAAACCGTGGCTACAAATCATGGTTGGTTGGCCCTGATGTATTACTGCCATGCGTGTTTGATGCCAGCAAATCACCCTTGCACTCCACCTTGTGATGCGGCATGCCTAGAGGAGCGAAACTGAGCTTGGGTACCCTGTTTGTTTGTTTGTTGGTTTTCTGGGTGGTTGGTTGATGTTGTTTTCAGGGCAGGATGAATGGCGCTTTGTGAGACCTTTGTGGAGACCGCAGTGTACAGTGGCTTAGTCTGCTAATGCGCATAGCATGTACACGGATTGCTCTGGCTTTTGGATAAGCTTATGCTATATGGCCCGACATTGGGGTCCGCCTTCATATATAGGATCAGGGACGCCAAATATCATGAGCTCACGCACACGCACACACACACACGCACACGCACACACACACACCCCTCGATGTTAAACGAACCAAATAAGGGAGGCAAGACAGGGAAACGACTAAGCAAAAACATCTGTAGAAAAATGAACAGGGCAACATGTGGTGTGTGGTGGATTTATGGCAGGGCAAAGAACTACTTTGTGACTACCTCCGTCTAAAATCCCTGCTTAGCTCATGCTAAATCTGCTGCTGACCAACTAAATATTTATTTGCAATGGGCACATCACGTGGACATCTTAAAAAAAGTGAAAAGTAAAAGCGATTGGAGATGTAATCCATGAAAAACGACACCGTCCGACGGAAGGTTGGCACAGCTACTAAACGACAACCCTTAAGGCAGAAGGCTTGGCAGTCCCACAGCTGGACCCAGCCCTGACCCGTCTAGTCAGCGTCCAGTCAGATGACCCTGAGGCTCCAAGGTCTCCTAGAAGTGCAGTAACAGCAGTCTGCAATATTAATGTCGGCTCTGAGAGTGTGTGCGTGTACTTTGGCGTGTGACGGAAGTCGGTGTCCATGGGGAATCCGATGCAATGAGAAATGTATCCCCTTTCATACCAAAAAGACAGATGTGATGTTCAAATTAATAAAAGACTGAGGGAAGAAGCGATTGAAGAGGAAAACAGATAGGAGGGGGATGGGGACATAGCACTGATCTACTCCAGCACTGACTGCATCGTCACTAGGTTGGGGTCCATGCCAATGTGTGTGAAGTCACCACAGACTGGAAGGCCAGGGCTTAGCGACTGTGTATGTAGCTGCACTATGGTCATAGGGAATCTTACACAACATCAAGAAATATCACGGAATGGGCTGATCATCACAGTGAAATGAATGTGCACATACTGCAAATCCAAGACTGACTAACCTGCCTGGATCTAACCCCTCCCTCCCCCCATCCCATCCATGTTTGGCTCTCCTTCCTATTCCTTTTGCCTCATCTCTCTCCACCTCTCAAGCTGAATTCAGACGTTCTTACTCCATCTCAACTGCTGTGTCAGCAGCTTCAGCTGTTACAGACTGCTTCCCTGTTTGCCCATCCTGCTATCAATGATGCTGCTTAAATGCACATCAAAAAGGCAGAGTATGAACTTAAGGCAGACCAGAGAGGGGTTGACTGTACTGAGGTACATAGAGTACGAAAGAGGAGACATTTTGGGTCTATAATTACACCCTTACCTTACAATAATAACGCAATTTAAGGATTTGTCTCCAAATCTTCGTTGTAGAGTTAGGTCTTATGTTGTATCAGGTCAAGTTAAAAGATTGTTACATTTTTCGGCCAAAAGGCGAACTGAGGCTATCAGAAAGGTTAGACGTTGTGCAGATTAACGAAACGAAAAGGGCCACGTTCCCCGTTTTCTTTTTGTAAATATAGAGCAAAAAACTCGGCAGACTGAATTGGGAGGGAGGAGGGATATGTTAACGTCAACAAAAAAAACACGGGTGTTCTCACACAAGAGAATGAGTATAGAACGTGTACGGAGGAGGACAAGAAACGGACCAAACAATGAGCGTCTTCGAGAAACCCTCCCCCAGCCACCGCTCCAGTTTAGGGGCTTGACAATGGGTCCCTTCAAAACACCCTCCACATGCTCGGCCCGCCACAACCACGGCGACGTCTGGGCCCAAATAACAACAATAACAACAAGTCCCAATCAGACGGGACCCAGGATTGAGACTGAAATCTGGCAGCATTTATAGATTAGGTTCAGGGTGTACCAAACATTTCTAAATATAAAGGTTTCAAAGGTGCGCTAAGCTGTATAAAATATCAGTAATAAAAACATCGATCTCATATCCAAATAATTGTTTGTTCGTACACTTTTTCAATCTGATTCAAATTGAATCTTTAAAAACAATAGACGATGGCTAACGTCAGTGGCCGATGACAGGTTCCTGGAGGTGATTTATCGAGTCTGGTATATTATGAACCTAATCACTTTTGGAGCAACACCCTTGGGTTATAAGACAATATTTAAAAGCAGTTTAAACCAGGCACCACCTCATCTTACTTAGTTATCATCTTAAGTAACACACAATATTCATGAACACCCCTGGAAGGACTACTGCAGTGCACACTGCGGTAGTCACATGCGATGACTTGCTCACCTTGAAATTGCTTGCGTTCACCCATCCCGTTAGCTCGTCTATGGTCTTATCCAATCGGGGTTTATCTTGCTCCACGTCCGGTGAGCGTTCGGGATCATTCAGGTAGTTGATAAGGTCCTGGCCGACCTGTATCCTTCGGGAAACGTCCTTCTGAACTACCTGCTGGTAAAAATAGTCCATGTTGTCATGGTCCTCCATTGGGCAAGGAGAGCCGTGCGGGCAGCCCTAGCGCCCAGCCGTAACAGAAAGACTGGCTGCACACTCGCTGGTGTACGTGTGGACAATCGGCTCCAAAGGGGTAGGTTCGACACTTATTCCTGTCTGGCCGACAACATCCAAGTCAAACTGTCCGCTGTCAAAAGCAAAATCGGTTGAAGAACTGTTCCCCAAAAGCAGAACTTTGATTTATCACTGGCAGCTAGCTCACCAACAAAGTAAGCTAGCGAGTCTTTAACTTTTAAAATCCGATTTCGTTGCGTATTCCTTCCAGAAAGTTAGGCAAAGGGCTTCAGTGATATGTACTTCAATACGTTCCTCTTTCTTCTCCAAGGGTCCACACCAAAACAAGCTAGCAGTCCAGTTTATCTTATCGGTTGGCGCTAGCGACAACACTAGCTGGCTAGCACAGTGACCCAGTGAGCACAACACTAGAGCGCTGGGCAGAGCGGCTAGCGGGGCTAAGCTAGTCCTCCGCAGGCCCGGCCTGGCCTGAGTTCGCTCCGCGTTTGTATTTCATAACCAAGGAACGTAGAAGTCAAGCGGTGAATTATCCCAATCCCACAGGAGTAAACTATCAGCAAACTCCCAGAACGGAACACGATCCAGCTCCCACCGCTCGGAGGTAGCCTTAATCAGTGAGTGGTGTTCTGAGTGATGAGGCTCTCGTCGGTTTCCCCCGCTGGAAGTCTGCGCGCCGCCGGTTGCTCGACTGTTATTCGCTAGGAGCCGACGAGCGACGATCGGGTCTTGCCGCACCGCACAGCTACCCTGAGATAATGCCTGATTTTAAATGTCAGACAGTTGGGTTTTATTTGAGTGTTTCGTTGATTTAGTGCTCTTTTATGGCCGCACGACACCCAAATGCAACACGTATCAAATATCTTTACCAAAGGAGACCCGTGTTATGCGTCGTTAAACCGTGATCCGCAGTGTTTATGTGGGTGTGTCTGTGGATGACATGGCTCTCGGGTGCCATCTCGTGTTCAATAGAATGAAGTCTCGCACAAGCACACACGCAGACAAACAAATATTACACTGGAGTGGAAATACATTTACTATTAGATACCTTTATTTATTTATTCATTCATTTTCATTTATTTACTCACGTATTTCTTCGACATAAAACCTCTGTTAAAACAGCTGTCCGAGCGAGGGGATACAATACAGACGAATCGCTCAGTCAGCATTTGAGCCTCGACACATTATAATCCCTCTACTCACATTCCCTCTTCACTGTATTCCTGTGCATCTCATCCATTGGAATCCATATTGGCTGCCACCTAGTGTGTGTGTCTTGTTTGACATAAATTCCTTGTTTTTTTAACGGAAGCAAGATCCTCTTTAAAGGTCACACAAATGCGAGGGCAGGTACATGACCACAATTGAAAAAGACAATTGTTATTTTCATCTGACTAATCATGTTCAAGTTCACACCAGTGTTGTGTAGAATTGAATGGGTAATACAATTGACTGTTATATTTAGGGCGTTTATACCACATTGTTCACATATTCTGGGTCAAATAATATTTGTAAATTAATTTCTTCACGTTAAGCGTCATACTAAAGTATTCACTGCATCCGACCTAATCCAATGGGGGCAGAGCAACCCCAAGTCACAGGAAACCACACCAAATTTCCCTCAAAGGTTCTCAGTGATTGTCTAAACCTGTCCTTTCTTATCCACAGTCATCAGATACATGAAAGCATTTACAAAGCTTTTTAGAGCTTTTTTTGAACTCGGCATGTTCATTACCCCTGTTATTTTCAATTCATGTGAATTGATTTGTCACGAGTCCAACAAGTACATTTTAAAGAATTTGAACATGGATTCAAGTTATTTCTCCAAATGAGCAGAACAGATGTGTTGGTTGTTGGCTGGCTATGTTTGCGCTGCTAATCTTTGTCTAAAGTTGTAAACGGAGACCAAGTTGCGGGCACAAATCAAGCTAGTGTGGTCTGTGTGATTGACAGACAGGTTAACAGGTCTCTGGTGGTACTATAAGGAGCTTTAGCTGACAGGGCAACGGCCTAGTTTGGATCAGGGCCTATGGTGCAACATTATGCCACACATCCTGGAGAGAGGTAGCACTCACAGCCAACTGCATTTCTTCTGCTGCTGAGGATCTGGCACACGGTCCTTTCATGTCAAATAGAAACTCTTGACGTTCTTATTCTTTTTTTTCTTTTCAAGAGAGGACCCCCCCCCCACACACGACAAAAAAGCATGGACAATTACAAGAAGCACAGGAAAACCGAAAATACAAATTAAAACGTCATAGGCCTCTATTCTCAGTTTCCAGTGAGTAGCGGATATTGTAATTATCACATCAATTTTTTTGCTCCCGCCATTGCAAAACATTCTCTGTGCAAATAGAAGTGAAATGTCTGAGAACATTCTCCAAAGCACAAAACGATCCTTCTATACTGCTCTTCATGGTGTTCCCTCCATGTTGGGTGGACCAGCACAGACCACGACCCCAGAGGGGTGGTCCTGTCTTCCCACAAGGCTCTCACTCACAAAATATCCCCATGGTCGACAGGGCTGCCGTGTCATTGGTTGGTTGAGATGATGATGATATTCCACAGAGAATGAATCTTCAGTTTTTTTTGTTTTCGTTTTTTCGAGTTGTAAGCCTCTATAACTGCTGGAGCCGTAGAGAGAGATATTCTGCATCTGCATCTCTTCTTGTCCAGGTGACACCTACTTACTTAGGGTTGGAGGGGGGGGGGGGTTGCACTGGGAGGATGCTGGTGGGGTGGGCTGGCTGGTTTAAGTCAATTGTTTATCCAGTTCTGGCCAAGTGGGAAGGATGGAGAGAAAATAAACATACATCTGTCCACCTTAACCACCACCTCACCTTACCACAGCAGTGTAACCCAGAGCCATCAGCACTCTCTGCACACTCTTCTTCATCCTCCATGGAATCTATGGCTTAGCATGAGGGGGAGAGAGCAGGGGGGGTGGGGTGGGGGTGGGGGGGGGGGGAGTTGATAGATCACTAACTGCTGGGCAATCAGTCTGGGTGTGTTGATCATCAGTTGATCATTAGGAGCGGTGATTAGGTCCAGCCCCCCCCCCCCACCCCACCCCATCCCAAATCGCTATCCCCTTATCCCCTATACCCCACCCCACCCCACCCCCCAACTAGTTCAGAGCAGCAGGACCTGCAGACAGAGGTGCCCCCCTCTGGCCCTCCACTGTCAGAGGATGATGCAGCAGCGACAGAGCCGCGGGCCCCCGCCGTGCATCGAGGGGGGGGGCGTCACCGGGGCAAAGTAGGCGTGGACCTTGATCTCGGGGAGGTGGGCCTGTGGAGCCGGAGACAGGCGTCAGAGACAGACAGACAGGCGTCAGAGACAGACAGACAGGCGTCAGAGACAGACAGACAGGCGTCAGAGACAGACAGACAGATGTCAGAGACAGACAGACAGGCGTCAGAGACAGACAGACAGGCGTCAGAGACAGACAGACAGGCGTCAGAGACAGACAGACAGGCGTCAGAGACAGACAGACAGGCGTCAGAGACAGACAGACAGGCGTCAGAGACAGACAGACAGGCGTCAGAGACAGACAGACAGCCACTAGTGGGGTGAAGGAGGCAATAGGATGAACGGTGGATGGTGGGTTCATTGTCTCCAGAATAATCAACGGTATGGTGGATGAGGAGAGGGGAGGAGGGGAGAGGAGAGAGGGGGAGGAGAGAGGGGGGGGGAGAGGAGAGAATTAGAAGAGATGCAGAGCGGAGATGGGGAGGTTGGGAGATGAGGAGGGGAAAGAGGTGGGGCAGAAGAGATGAGTGTAGAGAAGAGAGGAGGGGAGGGGAGGGGAGGGGAGGGGAGGGGAGGGGAGAGGAGGGGAGGGGAGGGGAGAGGAGAGGAGTTGAGAGAAGTTTAGAGGGGAGAGGAGAGGAGAGGAGGGGAGAGGAGAGGAGGGGAGAGGAGATGAGACAAAGAGAGGAGAGGAGGGAAGAAGACGAGGAGAGAAGAGGATACACAAGAAGAGAAGGGAAGAGAACAAAGGAAAATAATAGCGCATCACAGAACACTCTCTTCAAACAGTCCTAAAACATCCCATTCAACCCTGTACTGTTGTGTTTTCTAACAGCCGATGGGGCCTTCCCCTCCCTCCGGGGGCCACGTTTCACTGACCCGGATGCGTTTGATGCCGGCCCGGGTGACCTGCTGGCAGTCGTAGAGCTCGATGCGCTCCAGGCGGTGGCAGCTCTTCAGGTGCTCCAGGGTCACGTCCGTGATCAGGGGGCAGTTGTCCAGCTCCACCACCGTGAGGCGCTCCTGCCCGCAGGCACTGCTGCTCAGCGCCCGGATGCCGTCGTCGGTGATCAGCTCACAGTGTGACAGGGACTGAGTAGGGACATGGAGACCATCAGGGTGAAGAGACGGGCAGAGACGGCTATACTGTGACACAGTCTATACACTACCATTAAAAAGTTTGGGGTCACTTAGAAATATCCATCATTTTTAAAGAAAAGCACTGTTTGTTTCAATGAAAAAAATAATTAATCAGAAATACAGTGTATGTGGTAAATGACTATTCTAGCTGGAAACAGCTGATTTTGAATGGAATATCTGGATCGGTGTACATAGGCCCATTTCCAGAAACCATCACTCCAACATTCTAATGGTTGTTTAGCTAGTGTTAAAAGGCTAATTGATGAGTAGAAAACCATTGTGTAATTATGTTAGCATAGCTGAAAACTGTTGTGGTCTTGGGGACCCCAAACTTTATTTGATTTTAGTAATTTACCACAGCATTTTTTAATCATTGATAGGTCAAAAACGTTCCCAGGGTATGCATTATTATTAAATAGTGGGACACCTTTTTACAGCCTTTCAGAAATTTCTAATCAAGGTGCTACATATCTAACATTAACAACAATCAAATACCATTATCGAACATATGTCACCTTGACAACACATCACAATATACTCATGTTGCCGCAGAACAACAATTTAATTTAATCTGATTTAGTTATAGATGTAAGGAACTAAAACCGATAGTTGCTGATAACTGTGGCATAAGCCGCTCTGGGTTGTCCCGTTATTGGAAAATAAGGTATTTAGGCCGTAGTCATAAAACCTGGGCCTGACCTCGGCCGCATCACGGCCCCCGTTGTACTTTATGTTCCAGTAACAGGACTGCCCATCACGGCTGGTTCCTTACACACGCATTACATTCACACTGTATGACTGTATGGGAGGCCTACCAGCGCTTGCAGCCGAGGGCAGTGTATAGATAGCTGGACCAGGGTGTTATCAGTTAGCTGTTGGGGACAAAAGACTCCTGTAAAAACTCATGCACAGTCACATGGCTCGTGTCGTATTCAGACCAATACATGCATCGACAAACAATAGAGAGAGTGCATGTATGCATGTATTTCAAAGTTCTTGATAACTGTCTTACCAAAATACATTCTTCCAAGTCCATTTTTTCAAGCTCATGGCAATTCTGGAAATAAAAAAAGACAAAAAAACATAAAATAGATGTAGTTATTATGGTAGTAATACTCCCGAGGAATATACTGGCTCTAGAGATATAATAAGAGGAGACACTTGCCCTGGCTAATACAGTAAACCCAGCGTCAGTCACATGGGAGCAGCGTGCAGCCTCCAGGATCCTGGCCAAACACACACACACACACACACACGAAACACACACACAGTGAAAGGGCATTAGGGAATTTACTGTGATGTTGGCGCGGTGGTAAATTTGACTGTCTTTCAAAGGTGTTGGGTTTCACTTTAAGCATGCCAATGTCAACACGTAGTTCAGGGAAACAGGTGTGCGTGTGTGTGTATCTGTGTGTGTGTCTCTTCAAGTATCTGGATGTGCGTGTCCCTATGCGCGTGTGTGTGCGTGAGTTTGTGTTTGTGTGTGTGATTGTGTCTCTGAATTTGCATGCGTGTGTGTGTGTGTGTGTGTGAGAATGAGTGTGTGTGTCCCTGAATGTGCATTTGACGTATCTCTGAGTATGCGTGTGTGTGTGCGTGCCGCCCTCACTTGATCCGGGGACAGTTGAGGCCCAGTGCGGTGAGCGAGGCGTCGGTGATGTTGCTGCAGCCAGACATGCAGAGGATCTGTAGCTTGTGGCAGCCGCGGCACAGGCTCACCATGCCATCGTCCGTCATTTGCTGCGGACAACATCCCATCAGAGCACCCCGGTTACTACCGCACGCCGGCCCTCAGACGCTGTGTGTGTCAGACACACCTCCCCCCACCACCACCCCGACATCACAGACCCTCTCAGCCTCGCTCGCTCAGAGCATGAGTCACTCCTCGCTCTCCCATTCAGCCCCTCTGTCGCCCGCCCCCTCACACAGCCCACAGCAGTGTGTCTCACCGTGCAGGACTGGATGTTGATGGTGGTGAGCTCTGGGCAGTGCTTCTGGAGGTGCTTCAAGGCCCCGTCGTCCAACTGAAACGCGTCGTGCATGGTTACTCATGAATATACTAAACTAAATGAAGCTGTGCTTATCACAGCCACATCCTAAATGGATGACAATAAAACAATGAAACCCATTAACGTTTGATATACGTGTGTGTCTGTAGTGCTGCCATTGTTTGCAGCCAATGATATTGATTATGAGTCTATTTTTAATAAACGATCGAAAACCAAATAGCAACATATAGTGTGTGTGTGTGTGTGTGTGTGTGTGTGTGTGTGTGTGTGTGTGTGTGTGTGTGTGTGTGTGTGTGTGTGTGTGTGTGTGTGTGTGTGTGTGTGTGTGTGTGTGTGTGTGTGTGTGTGTGTGTGTGTGTGTGTGTGTGTGCGCGCAGCACCTGTGTGCAGCCTCTGAGGAACAGTGCACGCAGGCCGTTGCAGCCTCTGGCCAGGGCCTCGATGCCGTCCCGGGACATCTGGTCACACCACGACAGGTTCAACATCTCAAGCATTCTGCAGCCGTCACTGTACGCATGCACGCCAAAACAGGAACACACACACACACAGGAAAACACACACATACACACAGACACACACACACACACTGTAATTACATGACATTACAGACAATATATTTTTTTATTAATCATTGCCGCTGGATATATATATAATAGGGAGCGAAGAGGAAAAGAAGGGGAGAGTGAGAGAAAGGAAAAGCCACAAGCTGACATCTTAGGCTTAATGCAGAGGGATGGGGTGTTGGAGAGTGTAGCCTGAAGCGCCACAGCGAGGCCCTTTGGGGGGGGGGGGGGGGGGGGGGGGGGGGTCCTTGACTACCCACTCAACATGCAAACAAGCTACCTGAGGGCCTTCAGGGAGTGGTTGGTGATCGACACGCAGGAGGTGAGGTCCAGGTGCTTGAGCTTGGAGCAGAACTTGCTGAGGCTCAGGCAGGTGCTGTCTGTGATCTTGGTGCAGCCGTTCAGGTTCAGCACCTCGATGTTCCTGCAGTTCTGGGCGAACGTCCTGCGGGGCAGAGACGTGTGGAGCAACGCGTTAGCACTTGTTGAATGCGGAGGGAAGTGAAGGAAAGGAGTAACACCGGGGAGCCACTTAGTGGAATCTCACCGACAAAATATCCCTTAAAATAATGTGATTTGATGTTCTAGATCATTCACTGAAACTTTCTTGATTGGATTCGATACGAATAGTTTTTCCTGTGAAAACCTAATCCTCAATGAATAATCTTTGAAAACAGACAACAAAATGTGGCTCCTTTAAAAATAAATTAAAAACAGAGACAGGAGACAAAAGTACCAGGAGGGAAAGGGTTTCATAGCCGTCTTTCTATTCTTTTTTTTTTTACAATTGTTATAATGTGGCTAAATCGAATTACTCCCAAGTTCCTTCGGAACCTGAGAACAGGCACAGATTGAACTGAACTTTAAACATATTCATTGAGAAGCTAATCAACAGAGGCAGGCAGCCAAACCGAAAACAGGTCAATATGATCCTGAATGGTGTGGGGGGTGCAGCGACACTCATCGTCTTACCGTTGTACCCAATTAGTCTAAAATTGATTGGTAGGAAATATCCCTTTGAAATGGAAACATCAGCTTTGACACATCAGACAGAAACGGGAAACCAGGCTAATTGAATGCACTGTAATCCCGTCCTTGGGACTGCTAAGCATGCTATTTTAATTGTACAAGCACAGTGTGCATGTATGTACTGACAGAGATGTCTACAACAAGTCGCATCACAGTGCATGTTCCGTACGGCCCCCCCCTGGAGGGGTCTACAGTCATTAAGTCAGTGTGTGCGACAGCAGGGCGGGGGGGCCTCACTTCATGGAAGCGTCCCCCACACTCAGACAGCCTCTCAGACTCAGCTGCCTCAGGAAGCCCCCGCAACGCTTGGAGATGTTCTCCACCACACGGCCCTGAGAGAGAGAGGGGGAGAGGGATTGGGAGAGAGACAAGGGAGAGGGAGAGGGAGAGAGAGCGACAGGGGGAGGGAGAGGGTAAAAGAAAGAAAGAGAGAGTGTGTGAAACAGAGTGAGAGAATAATATGACCTGGACTATTCTGGGGACAGAGCAGGATCAGCCGTGACGTCACAGACGGCACCAAAGTCTACTGACCCAGTACTAAGCTCCTGGGTATGCAGGCTCGATAACTTCACTCAACACACAGATCCATACATAGTTGCACGGAAATGAACGCACGCACACACACACACACACACACACACACACACACACACACACACACACACACACACACACACACACACACACACACACACACACACACACACACACACACACACACACACACACAAAAATGTACCTCAATGTCCGTCTGAAAGTTGAATAGGTCAATCTTCTGCCAGTTGCTGCCATCCAGGGCCAGGACATTCCAAGCCTTGCAGGGAGAACGGGAGAGAGAAAGAGAGAAAGACAGACAAAGAGAGAGAGAGAGAGTGAGAGAGAGACTGATGGTTGGACTTACGCAATACATGTCTGTGCCCACATTTAACCTGTCTGGAGATGCTGCAGGAGCTGATGTTGTCATCTCCATTAATCAGACACGGTTCTCATTATATTACTTAAAGGTACAGGAGACACTGCACATCCCCAGGAGGCTGCTGTGAACTGCTGTTGCTCTCCAGGAGGAGCTTCACAGCTGCTTGCTTTTACCCAGCTTTAGAATAGAATATACTGTATATACTGTATATATACTGTAAACATGCTGTATATATACGCCATAGTGTATATATAGTGTATGTAGTGAATATATATAGACTTCTTGGTGTATATCTACGGTATATGTAATGTATATCTACATGTGTAGTGTGTACATTTATAGTTGAGTGTATACTGTATATACTGTATATAAACGGTGCATATGTCATTGATTGGACCAGGGCTACCAAAGGCAGAAACCACAGGGATTCTGCAGTCAGGGGGGTAACTTTCAAAGTCCTGGTTAATATTCACAGACTCCAAGCGTGGCTCATCATTCTTAAATGGCCAACAGCTGCAGTGGACTTTGGCCAAGCGGCTCACTGCCAAAATATATGACCTGAGGGGGGCGTGATGGCACATACACTTTTCATCCGAATCCAGAGGGGAGAGTAAAGTTAAACTGGGAGTTTGGGTTTCCCTGACTCCCGTGTCGGGACATTTGTTCAGGGTCATGACATGGAGGCTGAGGTCAGAAATGTGGAGCTTACCTTGGACACCTGGGCGCACCTACAGAGCGTGACCACATCTAGGTAGGAGAATATTCTAGAAGGAGGAGTGGGGACAGAGAGACAGACAGTGAGAGACGAGGTATGAGGTTGCTGTTCAATGCACTGAGGACCGAGGAAGGGCCGGGTGCAATCTAACCCGCTGTCGCCCACTTCATCTGAATAATAATTTCACTTTATGGGGGAATGGGTGGTCTTAGGGGTGAGCCAATATGTCTCCCTGAAGCCATCCCTTGGCAAGATGCCTACCAGCTCACTAATGACACGTATATGCATTTAGCCAACGCTTTTATCCAAAACAACTTACAATAAGTACATTTGTCAGAAGAAGGTGAAACAACAACATATCGCTGGTGGAACAGTACGGATGGTCATAGAACCAAGTGCCAAGCACTTACAATCGCTAGGTTAACCCATTCCCTGTATGCAACAAAGATAGCTCGGATAAGCTGCTACCCAATGTTAAGTAGTGTATACAATAATTGCGTACATTAAGTGCCAGGACGTACATCCATGAGAGAATGGAGACAAGCCCCCTGAGGACGGGGCTTCATTGCCTGTCGCTGTAGTCTGCTTGTATTCTGTATTTAGTGTTTTAATAATGGGACTGAATCAAATGACAACAGGTTGACAAAAACAGGGTGCAGATTATGATACACTAGTGTGATACATGTCATTAATTACATGCACCCATAACCTTTCACTGTTAGTCACTTTTGATGAAAGAGTCTGCCGAATGAGGAGCATGTCCTGCAACTGTGTTTTTAATCCCATTGTTTAAAGAGAAGGAGAGGACCCTCCTGCTGTGTTGCACTACTGCATATGCCCCCCCCCCCCCCGCCCCCCCACGCCCCAGAGACAGTGTCTGAGCCGGTGGGCAGGGCAGCCACAAAGGGCTGCCTGCTGGATCAGGACAGTGGGGCAGCTCACTCCATTAATCTGTCACTGAATAATCTCTGGCATTCACACAGGCCCGACCACATACCAGACTGAAGCACACACACTCTCACACACAGACACTTGCTGCAGTAACGTATGCGGGGAAAGGAAGCGAGCACGATGGCATCGGCCTAAACGAACGGTTTTTGAAGGGGAATTACAAACAAGGCAGAATGTGGGTCGGTCAGAGGACTGTCATGGTGCCAGGTCATCCAGGGTCCTGAACAGGGAATTTCCATTCATCCCAAGGAAAAAAGGAGCTGCCCATTGTTATCTTCCTATGGCCACGGACAATGGCTGTGTGTGTGTGTGACGTGTGTGTGTGTGTGTGTGTGTGTGTGTGTGTGTGTGTGTGTGTGTGTGTGTGTGTGTGTGTGTGTGTGTGTGTGTGTGTGTGTGTGTGTGTGTGTGTGTGTGTGTGTGTGTGTGTGTGTGTGTGTGTGTGTGTGACGTGTGTGACGTGTGTGTGTGTGTTTGTCAGGCCAGGGGCATGTTGGAACATGTGTCAGTAATCTCTAATATACTTTAGTAGGTTGACACACACACACACAAACGACATTGACACGACCCACACATGACAATTATGAATATGCACAAATGTACATGAAAAAAAGGATGTGTGAAAGTCTACATATAACTGGGTCGCTGGAGAGGCTGAGGATTTAGCAAGCGGTCGATCAGTATCTGATAACCCTGGAAGAACTGGGCTGTTGATCATCGATTGGCCGTCCAATTAATTTCAAAACAAACAAACAGTGGTGGGAGCAATCACGTCTGGGAGACGAGGACTTTCACCGCCGCCAGTCACCTCAACACACAGAATACCAATCCCTTAAGTGGATTCTGATGAGTCCTGTAAGACCAATTTATGTTTAATGGAGAGAGAGAGAGAGAGAGAGAGAGAGAGAGAGAGAGAGAGAGAGAGAGAGAGAGAGAGAGAGAGAGAGAGAGAGAGAGAGAGAGAGAGAGAGAGAGAGAGAGAGAGAAGGAGAAGTTATACAACTATGGCGGTTGCTTGGCCCTCTTCTTTCATGCGCGTGTGCGCTGTGTGACCATTCACCAAGCAGACATCTCGACACAGATCAAGGGGGAGCCACATCAACCCTGCGATCCACAAACAACATCCAAGCTTCTCAGCCACATCGTCGAAGGACAGCTTCGGAACACAGCGATCGAGAGAAGGGCGTCGCCCGATAAAATAGCTTTTGATTGCCTTCATTGTTGACGACCAAGCCTGCCTCTACTTTAGTTTTTTGTCATTTTGTTTTTCACTTGGAACAAGCCTCCGTTTGTCGTCAGAGCGTTCACCTGCCGCTGGCTGCCCTGCCAAAACATTGAAAAACACAAGACACGGCCAGGTCTGGTGCAGGTTGCCATGGTGACTCGTTTTCAGAAATGGCGTGTATTCTGAGTCAGCAATTTTGTGGGAGAGGGACAGCAAGTGGCTTGGGCTTTTCCAGGACAAGGCTGTCAGACAAAACACTGCATCGAGAGAGTCGGGGACGCACATGCACACAAGCCGAACCAGACACGCACACACACACAAACACACACACACACACACTCTGCATCGTTTAATTCCCCAGGGCACTGCTCTTGAAGCAGCTGTCTAAACGGCAATGTGTACTGCAGGCAAATTAAATACAGTACATTATAAAGGAATACACCAGCCCAAAGTAGGATAGCGAGTGCATCAGTGTGCAATGTAGGATTGCACCCTCATCTTTAATGGAGATCATTGGCAGTAAAAAGGTACCGCGATTCATGATGCAATGAAGCTGAGCCACAACATACAAAGGTCCATACGTATGGTGAGAAAGGCCGAAATATGTGGGGCTTCTCACACACACACACAGCAGTTGAACCCAGTTCCTTTCGTCTGAGAGGAAAGCACCCTAGCCACTACAACAAATATCCCCACTTCCTCTCCTAAACCGGCTAAGAAGAAGAATCCTTGTATCCTCCATGATAGGAGCGGGGGTGTTGCTAACCCTAACATCTTTTTGCTGTACTAATATTTTCCTTTTACAGATTTGCCTCAAAACAACCAAATTGCACACAGTCTTGTGTGTCCCTGTCTCTTCGACAACAGCAGGGATCTCTGCCACGGTACAACCCGGGTTACGTGTAGAGAAAGTTCGGAACCGGTCTGAGCTCACCACAGCTGGTGTTGTTTAAGTGTCTCAACATGACACATGTGACCGGGGGTCATGTGATCATCAGGGTCATTTGATGTCGTACAACAAGGGGGTGCCCTTGTTTGTGTGTGAGATGTGTGTGTGTGTGTGAGATGTGTGTGTGTGTGTGTGTGTGTGTGTGTGTGTGTGTGTGTGTGTGTGTGTGTGTGTGTGTGTGTGTGTGTGTGTGTGTGTGTGTGTGTGTGTGTGTGTGTGTGTGTGTGTGTGTGGGTCTATTTCCCCAGCAGAAGTGTGGTGATGGTGGTGATAATGAGTGTACTGGTGGGATTTTTTGTGGAGCACAGCTGGAACAGCAGGCAAGAGGAGGACGGCAGAATTCCCCACCAGCAGAGACGGTCTATTTATAGCCAGCATACTTTGTCTAGTGAGAGTGTTACATGTGCAACCCCCAAACCACTAAACACACACACACACACACACACACACACACACACACACACACACACACACACACACACACACACACACACACACACACACACACACACACACACACACACACACACACACACACACACACACACACGAAGACTTTGCTTGGCTGTTATGCATCCCAGGGATGTCTGCATGCATAATATACAGCCGTTGTTGTTTGCAGTCCAACGTGTGTGTTGCCAGATTTGTTGAACAAGCCCAGCTGCTGTGGAACAAAAAATTGCTCTGTAGGTCACACAGTTATCTGATTCTCCTTTCAGCCATGTTATATAAAACACACACACACACACACACACACACACACACACACACACACACACACACACACACACACACACACACACACACACACACACACACACACACACACACACACACACACACACACACGGCTAGCTGGAGTGATCAGTAGCAGTGACCTGAAGCTTAATTTATAAACATGGTCCATATCCAGTACAAACATTTAATAAAAGTACAAATGTTGCACTTTCTTCATCCTTATCTTTGTGTGTTTGTGTTTGTGATTGTGTGAGGGGGGTGGGTGTGCGTGGGTGTGTCTGTGTGTGTTGTTGACATTGACCTTACCGTAGCAGAAGCTCTTTAGGAAGCTTCTTATTGATGGGGGCTTCATCGCTGTTAGAGAACACCTGCAAGACATCAGCAAACACACACAACACAACATTAACATGTTGTGGGCCTTTGTGTGTGTGCATACTTGCCTGTGCGTAACTGCTGAACTGTGTGTGTGACCATCATTTGGTAGAGAGGCTCCCATTTACTTCTATAGTTATGGTTGTCAACCTCTAGCTTACTAGAATGGTTATTCATTCATTGGTTTCCTAGCCATCCGCAAAGTCTCTCTCTCTCTCTCTCTCTCTCTCTCTCTCTCTCTCTCTCTCTCTCTCTCTCTCTCTCTCTCTCTCTCTCCTCTCTCTCTCTCTCTCTCTCTCTCTCTCTCTCTCTCTCTCTCTCTCTCTCTCTCTCTCTCTCTCTCTCTCTCTCTCCTTGAAGGGGAGCACTCTAGATCACAGACAGAACAGAACCTTGTGAATTCTGTGAATTTCAATTGCGGCACACACCCACGTTTACCAGGGGCCTGAGAGACAAATGACACACTTGTTTCCTCAAGGAATATTGACTTTCTAATGAGGTGACCCCCCTATACGCACACGCGCACACACACACACACACACACAAACACACACACACGCGCGAACATACGCAAACACACACAAACATTCATACAAGCATACGTAAACACACACACGTACAAGAGAACACACACACACACACAAACAGACACACGCACACACACACACACACACATCCCCCTAGCAACAGAGTAATAAAGAGCGAGAGGAGTGGCGAGGAACGACAGAACTGAGTGAACAAAAGAAGGAGAGGAAACAGGGAAGACGGCTGGCGAGGGCGCATCGTGTCCTCCGCTCTGAGGGGGAGAGAGCAGGAAGACGACTTAGATAAGACAGCCAAGGAGAGCAGGGGGTGCAGGGGGGGGGGGTTATAACCCAGGGAAGTCTCCCTCCATCACTGGGAATAACAGCAATGGAAACGGTAACTGTAGACAACGCGGCGGTGTGCCCCATCGGAGTCACCCAGCTGTGACTGCGGTTTACTGCAGTGAAACATGTTGTTATGCGTGCGGTTTTCCCCATGATCCTCACATGCACTTCAAACTTTCACATGAAGTTGCAAAAGGCCTTGGGTTGATGATGATACAAGTACAAATGTTCATCATCCAATGAGCCGTGGCACCACTGATCGTACTGAGTTAGCGCTTGACCTACACCGTGACCCATCCGACATGGTGGTCATCAGGAGAAGGTCAGACGTGGACCCAGGGGCCAGCCGCGTATCCCCTTCAGGGAACATGTGGCTTCTCAGCTGACCTCTGACCTCGCACTGTGCCAACATTAACACTGGGGTGGGAATTAGTATCATTACAGCAACCTTGAAAGATCAAAATAAAGAGTGAATAAAAAGTCAATAGCAAGTTACCTGAGGGAAGAGACATGACATGAGGATATATAGATTTGACCATATCGATCACTGATTGGTATTTCGATCACTTCCATCAGATCAATACAACAAACTAATAACAGCATTTTTATAAAAATGTGGATTCCCTTTTCAATGATTTTATTAATATGTCATTTGACAATTCCTTTGGCAATTCATTCGAATTGCAAGCAGTGAATCTACACACGACTACGAGACGGTAAACAGCATGATTCGTCATTCCCCAAGTCAACTCATTAACCGAGGTAAAACTCATCAAGGCAACGTTACTGAGACAGTCCTTCATTACAAACCCAGTCTCAAAGGGCTTGTGTTTTAATGAGATCGGTGTTGATGGATACCAGCCTCGTCATTTCTTATGCCGCTTTTCCACTGCATGGTACCAGCTCGACACGACTCGACTCGACTCGACTCAGCTCGCCTTTTTTGCGTTTCCACCGCGATCTAGTACCTCAAGTGGCTGCTTTTTCTAGTACCGCCTCGCTCTAGGTTCCAAGCGGCTGAGCCGATGCTAAAAGGTGACGTCGGCAGACGGCCGGCCACTGATTGGCCAGAGAGTGTGACGAAGTCACGAGAGCGACATGGCAACCATGCTGGTAACGATAGAACAGCCATAGTAGCGCCGCAGCCAACATATTCCACTTCTTCAACTTGCCAGCTAATAATACGAACACGAATACCATCGCATCGATGTTCTCCATTGTTGTTATGTGGGTTCTGTCCATGTGTGGGTTACGTAGGTGTTGTTTGCGTCGCGTACAAAGATACGTCACGGCCCTTTCGCGCAGACGACCCCGCCCACGTCCCGGAGGTACTATTTGCGGTGGAAAAGACAGGTAAACAGAGAAAACGCGTTGGTCGTTATCGTTATTACATTTAGAAAGCTCGGAGCCCACGGTTACACAAAGAAATACATTTTTCCGTGGAGTTGCCCAATAAAGGTTTCTAGCTTTATTCATCAAGCTACACCAGCGTAGCAGCTGTTAAATATATTCTTATGAAGAATGATTCTTATTTCAAAGGGGAATGTAGACATCCCCACTGTCAGGGTCGACAGTAGCTCAGGAGGCAGAGCGGGTTGACTGGTAACCAGAAGGTTGCTAGTTCGATCCCCGGCTCATCCGAGAGAGTAGTAGAGTAGAGTAGAGGCTCGAGGTGTCCCTGAGCAAGATGCCTCACCCGGACTGCTCCTGACGAGCTGGCTGTCGCCCCGCGTGGTTGACTCCACCGCCGGTGTGCGAATGAACGGTTGCAAGTTGTTTTGGATAAAAGCGTCAGCAAAATCCCCTAAATGTATCAGGGAACCGCAAACGAAAGGACACATCGTAAATTCACGACAGACAAACCGTGTTTATCCTTGTCCCCCCTTGATAGCATCAGAGTCCCGCCCCGGGACTCCGGTGGGTGGTGTGTGGTGAGCAGGGTCGGGGGGGTGCAGGCAGTACTGCATTCCAGAGCAGGGAGGTTTCCTCCAGAATCACTGACCCAACTAGAAGACATCCCAACACGGCCCGGAGAGGCTGACTCACCCATTAAACCATGCATCGGATTTACAAGCCTATACATCATTGAGTATTTATGTAATGGTTATATATATACTTATATAATGGCTGTACGTGTTGTATTTCTCAGTCCGTTATAGTGATCTAAGGTGACATGATATCGACCCACATCTTCATCTGAGCATGTGAACTACCACAATGACCTAATGAAAAGGCTTATTGAACACTGTCGGGTCTAGTCACACCCAAACCTTCCTTCTGCCTCCCAACACGTTGTTTTGCCCCCCCCTCCCCTCTCCCTTTATCACTGTCTGTCTAAGTCGGTGACTCTCAGCCCCATCTCGCTCTCAGCCTGTTCAAGTCTATGTCTCTCCCCCCCATTTCTGTCTGTTTATCTCTGTGCGTCTATCTCTCTCTCCTTCCCTCCCTCCCTCCCTCTCTCTCTCCCTCCCTCCCTCTCTCTAAGTCTGTGTCTTCCCCCCCAGCAGGTTGCTTGCCTCCTTACGCTGGTTTCCATCCTGTTTTGTAAGAGGCTTACTGACCTCTTGGGAAATCCACTGATATGGCAGCACCACCACCACCACTAACACCACCACCATCACCACTAACATCCCCACCACCACCACTAACACCATCACCACCACTAACACACCCACCAGCACCACCACCACCAACACTCCAACCATCACCACTAACACCCCCACCACCACCACTAACACCACCACCACCATCCTCCCCTCGTAACACAGTCAGAGACCAAATACATAGAAATACATTTACACAATACAGAAAGATACACAGCCACTTAACCCCATTGGTGTGTCTGATCGCTCTCAAATCAACACACACACACACACACACACACACACACACACACACACACACACACACACACACACACACACACACACACACACACACACACACACACACACACACACACACACACACACACACACACGTTGTGTTATTATTCACAAGCTGCTAGTGGCTGGAGAACACCTGAGAGAGAAAGTGCCGTCCTTGAAAAACCATGAGGAATGTGACTGAGGTCTGAGTCAGCGCAAACACGCACATTCAGGTTGAACAACTCTGAAGGCTAAATGGCGGTTTGACGAGAAATAAGGCCAAGGAGTGACTTCTGCGTTTCTACTGCAGGATTTTTTTGATTGGGTGGTAGGTCTGCTTTGATGAGTGTGGATTTACTGGAATTGCCAGAAGCAACATCTGTCCAAGAGAAATTAAATCACTATTGAAGACGCCATGAGCTGGCTTATCCAAGCATACATCTTACTTCCACAATGGGAGGTGTTTTGGAGTGAGATGGTGGTGGCACACGACAAGACGACCCTTTGGGATTCGATCATTTACGATTTTATTGGCAAATATTGAGTGCGCAAAGCATAGATGCGTTTCAGCTTGTATGTTAGGGGGAGTGGCCACATGTTGATGCTACTGGTTGAACTGTTAAACCTGCAACAAGTTTTCGTCCGTCCCAAATAAATAAATATAAAATTGACCATTATTACAAGTGTATAGTCGCTTTTGTATAATGACAAGATGAAAATATTGGCCACCCCCTAACGTGTAACCATACAGTATGATATGACACCAAAATGAACCAAACTCCATAGGTCTAATATATAAAAAGGATCCTTAGTTCAGCTAATCTAATTGTCACTGGACGATAGCCGACGATAACCCCTACAGCCCCACCCACCCCCTCTTGCGCCCCAACACAGGCCACCCCAGAGGAACCCTGTAACCTCGGGGTCCAGTACCAGTCTCGAGCCGTGACCAGAATGACTTGGGCGTCAGCCACACAACCCTCTTGTCCCGCAATCACCAAGCCCCGTGCTGTAGCTGTCAGCTGGTGCGACTGGACAATAACAGGATTTCGGATTACCCTTGACCAACAAAAGCCTCGGCTAGCCTCACGCATGTAAAATTAGACCAGTGCACAGTCTAAAAACACGCGCGCACACACAATATAACCCACGTCCGCACACAAATACACACACACACAAGCACACACAAACATACGCACATACAGAGTAAATCAAGGCAGACTCGCCGTCTCTCCCCTTGCCAACATTAAAAATATCCTGTAGACAAAATGATGATGGAAATCCCTCTCATCGTACCTCAAATCTGCCCTTGGTAATGCCGTTCATCTCTGCGGCGCAGCGGCGCTGTCAGCGCGCACACACGAGTCTGGGGCGAGCGCTGCTTGGCCAACGCAGTTTTGTTTTGGTCGCCAATCTCGCTGGGAGTCGGAGCCGCGCTCGAGCTGGGTGCTCTCCCCCAGCAGCCCGCGAGCCTCCTGTCTCCGGCTCGGCGACGACGACGACGGCGCTAGCGGATAGCGGCCCGAAGAACCAGTTGTCTTGGAGCCCGACGGCTCTCGAGTCCGTCTCATCCCAGAACTACCAAAATAACAATAATAACATGGACGGCCCGTCAAGTGACTTCACTTCCGCCTCTCCGTCGCTGCTAAAGCGCACTTCGGCTGGCCTCGATATCTTACGTCTACTTAAAAAAAACTGACAAAGAGTCGAGCGTAGACATTCACTTGCCAAACCACAATGTTAATAAAACTATGCGCACATAAACGAGGAGGGACATTTTGGTTTTCCGTCTGTATGGTCGGTTAACTTGCAGCTCGAGCAGACTTAGGGGCGGGCTTACGTGACGTCATTGCTGCGGGAAAAGCACGCGTGGCCGATTTGTTTTGATTGTGGGGTCGTGGAGGGATCCGGAAAATACCAAACGATGTTTTAAACAGACTACCAAATGTATGAATATAGTTATAGCTGCTAATGTATACCTTCCATTTGGTCTTAAGATTGACTGACAACCTTATTTACGTATATTTTTCACTTACCTTTACTGCCTTTGTTATTTTCGACTAATTAGTTCAAGAAAAATGTAGTAGCTAGGTCAGTAATTTGGAATTGCGCAGTAGTCTATAGCCTACTATTTTCTGAAGGGGCAAAATGAACAGTAAAACTAAAATTGTCCAAATCTATTGAAACGTTCGTCACGTCTACCACTAGATGGGGTGCGTCATCTATCCTTATTTTACACACACACACACACACACACACACACACACACACACACACACACACACACACACACACACACACACACACACACACACACACACACACACACACACACACACACACACACACGCATGCGATCACTCTGCAAAGTGATGGAAGGGATAATTTTAGAAAGAAAATGCATTCGCTTGCAATTTTGAATTTGCCATCACATATCATATTCAGAACCTTGCTACATGTCTATTTAACTAAAGGTTGAATACCCAATCATGTTTTTATTGGATTCATAATGCAGGTGTAAACCCATTGTTGCCTGAAATATTAGCAATAAAGTTGCTTTAAAAATGATGTCCAAGATGGTGGGATTTATGTGAATCGCTTGGCCTCTGACGACCTCCACCTCTAAGCCACTGTCTTCACCACTATCCCACCACCGTTCATCTGGGTGACGGAGAACAAGCAGGAATGATCAGTAGATTGATTGATTCAAGGGTGAAACGCTGATGTCGTCAGCATAGGGCACAGAGCATGGACCACCCTAAAGACATTCAGCCCTTTGGGCAGAGTTTCTCCGGAGCTCATGTAGTGCTCGGTCGGTCCATCAAGCCAAGGGAGTGCGAGCTCATGCCTCGGTGGAGCTCAAGGGGTGCCCCAGCTTTGCCCCCAGGCCAGTCCTCCTCACCCACCTGGTCTGTCACCAAGGAAATGGAAGGCCCCTGCTTGTCTATATTGAAGCGATCATCTCTGAGAATCATTCAACATCTCAGAGAAGAAACAGCTGAAACTGCAACAGCTCGGATCAGTCACAAGAGTTTCCCTACACTCTACACACACCTAATATGTTAAATCTCATATTTAATTTCATATTTCATTGAATCTTGTTCTTATTTTGCTTTCATATTAATATCCTGTTGTTTTATTTAATATCCTGTACACTTGCTCCTTGTAGGTTTGTGTCTCACATTTCCTTTCTTTAAAGCACAACCAACAAACCATGACACATTCCACATATGTGAAGGCATACCTGGCAATAAAACAAACTCTGACAAAACCTTGAGTCCCCTTTCCAACCAGAAGTCATTTACATTTACATTCATGGCGTTTAGCAGACGCTTTATCCAAAGAGACTTCAATAAGTACATTTGTCAGAAGAAAGAGAAACAAATCGCTGTCGTTACAGTATGGATGTTCATAGAACCAAATGTCAACATAACAATCGCTATGTTAACCCATTCCCCGTACACAACAACGATAGCTAGGATAAGATACTACACAACACAACTAATTACTATAACTAAGTACGACACACATTAAGTGCCAGGACGTACAACATACAATAAGTAGGAAGGGTGGGAGGGGGTGGGTATGCCTAGTCTAGGTGAACTCTGAACATCTTGAAGTCATCGTGGTGATGAGTATGCTAGGGTTGATCTGCTGATGATTGTGGTGGACAGCAGAGTGAAGGAGGGCATCTCTTATTCAATACGTCATGGCTCTTTACCAGCCCTCATCATTACTGCTCTTCCATTGGCCTTTCCATCTCCGCCATGGTAAGACGGCCAGCTTTGTCTTTCTCCCGGTGTGTGTACACCCCAACTCCATGGTCCATCCTGGCGGCACCCTTCAGCAAGATGCATATGTGCCCTACTTATTAGTTCGATATACCCTCAAATATTGTATTCACTGTCACTTTGGTTAAAAGGGTAGACTAAATTACTACACTGGGTTTATAGATTTCATGTATAGGGATAATTATGACATATTTATATGTATATACACATATATTATATATATATATTTACATATTTATGATACTAGAGCACATATACATCCAGGTGAGGGTGTGATGATG
>NC_079433.1:18487357-18489857 GCF_026213295.1 Gadus chalcogrammus | reverse complement strand
TGTGTGTTTGTGTGTGTCTGACTGTGTGTGTGTTGCGTGTGTTCAAAATGGTCGGCGAGACGGAGAAAGACACATGAAAGATGTCGGAGAGATATTGAAGGATTTAGAGACGGAACTTCAATAAAAGAGAGAGCAGAGAGGGAGGGAGAGAGGAAGAGAGAGAGAGCAGAGAGGGAGGGAGAGAGGAAAAGAGAGAGCAGAGAGGGAGGGAGAGAGGAAGAGAGAGAGAGCAGAGAGGGAGGGAGAGAGGAAGAGAGAGAGAGCAGAGAGGGAGGGAGAGAGGAAGAGAGAGAGCAGAGAGGGAGGGAGAGAGGAAGAGAGAGAGCAGAGAGGGACGGAGAGAGGAAGAAAGAGAGAGCACAGAGGGACTGAGAGAGGAAGAGAGAGTGGAAGAGAGATATTGAAAGCCACCCTCTGTTCCTCTTTGGCAAAGGAGAGAATTCTGAGTCAGGGTGTCATGTCAGAAACTGACTCCATTTACACCTTCCATCTCCACGGTAACATGCCACACACCTCCTTAGAGGGAGAGAGAGGAGAGAGAGAGAGAGAGAGAGAGAGAGAGAGAGAGAGAGAGATTGAGGGTGAGACAGAAATAAATATGGACAGAGAAGGATAAGGGAAACCGTGATTTCCCTGTGATAGTCAGTCTCAGCCTAAACTTCCTAAGCTTCTACGTTCTGCAAATGTTTGTCTCTACCAAAGTCAGTCCCAGGTTCCACATAGTTGTTTACCAAGAACACTTCTCAATTTCACTTGCGAGAACGTAATACTGAAAGTGACAAGTATTTTCCAGAGGGAAAAGCTCTGGCGTCGGCCCGGTTACGACACTTGGAAATGGCGAACCCTAAAAACACATCAGTACACCAAAGATGTTTCCTTTCTTCTTCTTCTTCTTCTTCTTCTTCTACTTCTTCTACTTCTTCTTCTTCTTCTTCTTCTTCTTCTTCTTCTTCTTCTTCTTCTTCTACTTCTTCTTCTTCTTCTTCTTCTTCTTCTTCTTCTTCTTCTTCTTCTTCTTCTTCTTCTTCTTCTTCTTCTTCTTCTTCTTCTTCTTCTTCTTCTTCTTCTTTTTGTCTCCCCCCTGCCCGGGGGGATGGACCTCTGCGTTCACACCCTTTTACCACCTAACCGTCGTGTATTTCCACTGCCCTTCGCTGTCCGAGCCCAGGTTGCCTTATCTTTAGGAACCTCGAGATCAGCACACTGCAGAGCGTAGACCACAGCTTCCTCTGCTGCTGCCACATTACCTCATACAACTCTGCCTCCTCACCTGCCTATTCACACACACACACACACACACACGCACATGCGCACACATACACGCGCACCCACATGCACACCAACAGACACACACAGATGCAGACACACACACATGCACAGTGCTGCAACTGTGTGGGGTTCACCTTTATAAGGTTTAAAAAATGGTTGCGTTTGAAAATTGCGTTTGAAAGGTTTCCTTGCTCTCTCTCTTTTCATACTCTCTCTGTCTCTCTCCCAGCCGGTGGGTTTGTATGTGTGTGTGCCGGGGTGTGTCTGTGTGCGTTGGTGCTGGGTGGAAGGGCCCAGTTGTCATTTTGTTGTGCATCGTCTTTACACCAGCGTGTGAACGTTCACTGTGGATCAGAGCGTGACTGTGGAGCTTTAATGAACTGTGACATCAGGGGTTTGATGGCATGTAGCGTCATACTTGCTCTCTCCCGATTCACATGCACACGTGTGGGCACACACACACACACACACACACACACACACACACACACACACACACACACACACACACACACACACACACACACACACACACACACACACACACACACACACACACACACACACACACACACACACACACACACACACACACACACACACAGACACACACTCTCACCCACCTACACACACTCACACAGAGCAAATGTTACAGTAATACAACATGACACTGCATGTGTGCAATATCGTACACCATGAGGATGCATTTCTCTTCCTCCACCCTGTGATCTGATGCGCTGTGCCCCCCTCTACCCCTCCGCGGTCTTCCTGAATGCTGATAGTCACTCATCAATGCGTGCTCACGTATACACACTAAGCCCTGGTTTATACCGTCTTACTAAACCTGCACGCAATCATTGTCTTGTCAAGCACGGAAGATTTATTGTAACATTGATGTGGGATTACACTAAGGACCCAGATCCATTCCTGTTGTCTTATCAGCTTGGTTTAGTTTGGCCTGCTGTCGGAATATTGATTGGCTGAGAAAGTGTAATGTGTACTGATAAGGGCCTAGTAACAGGTGAACACAGAAGGGAAGATCCTCCATAAATAGTTGGAAAACCGAGTACTCACTGTGGACAGCTGCATCACTAGATCTCAATAAATGATTGATCTGTTATAATAAGATATCTATATATATAGCTGATTCCACTTCATCACTCCGCACCACGCGGTGGCCTGGCTGTGGCCCCACACACCAAGGACACAGGCTGGAGAGGTGGAACCCATT